>NW_010326887.1:0-8397 GCF_000700745.2 Antrostomus carolinensis | reverse complement strand
GGCGCGGGGGCCGGTGTGCCGCGATGGCTTCAGGTATGTGGTCAATGGCGTTAACGCTCCGGTGTTCTCCCCGCAGAGCCCGACGTCTTCGAAATCGTTCTCCCCATCACTGTCCTTGTGCTGAGCGATGATGATTTTCTCCAGGATGAGGCTGAGGAGGAAGCAGCCTCAGTTCCCCAGCTGAAGGAGGAGGATGAGCAGGGGGGTGACTTAAACAACAGTGATTTCCTAAAAAGCAGCGTTGCACCGTCAGATGTTGGTAATAATCCGGGCATTTGGGAAGAAAACAAGACTGCTTCACATGAGGATAATAGTACGAAATACCCTGAAGAAGAATGTGTTGCTGAGAGTGGGTGTGACAGAGCAAAATCATCTTTAAGTGACTGGTGTGATGCAAACACAGATAAATACAGTCAAAATTGTGTGTTGCCTACATCGTCTTGCGCAACAGAGCTTACAGAGATAAACGAAACCAGTGACAGCAAAGAATGTGATGGTGGTGATGGCTTTCAGAAGATTCCTCCTCTCCTCTCCTCTGCTGATGCAGCTGACATCATCAAGACAAGCACGCAGTTGACATTGGCAGTGATACCCAAAAATGAAGAGGAAGTTGTCAACATTGCAAGTGTTCTTTCTGATGGCACTCAAGAGAAACAACCAGAAATCCACAAGGAGATGGAGGCAGTTGTTGCAGTGGAAGGTAACTTGTTCATCATACTAGTGCAAGAGTTTTAAGAAATCTGGAAAATCTGTAGTATTTGAAATAGGCAGGAAAGTGTACAGGAAGAATGCCAGACTCGTTTATTTTAGAATGAGCATTTCAACATAGGTCATTATCATATGCAGCAGAAAGAGAATATTGGTTGGAGTATGCTTAGTTCAAAGAATCACAGAATGGTTGGGGTTGGAAGGGACCTCAGGAGATCATCCAGTCCAACCCCCCTACCAAAGCAGGTTCCCTACAACAGGTTGCACAGGAAAGTGTCCAGGTGGGTTTTGAACATCTCCAGAGATGTTCTACAACCTCTCTGGCCAGCTTATTCCAGTTCTTTCACAGATTCCTATGAAAAGTAGTGAAACTGCAATAAATTGGTGCTGTTTCATTCTGCTGCGCTTTGCAGAAGGGCAGCCTTCCATTAGGGAAAAGGATTGGAAAATAAAAAAAGTAGAAGGAGCATCATACTTGTGAGAATGGAGCCCTACCAAAGTTCGGTGACAGTACTTTCATAGGAATTCTGGCACTTTTTACATGGGCAGGTAGTGATAGGACAAGGGAAATGGTTTTAAACTAAGAGAGGGGAGATTTAGGTTGGGTTCTAGGAGGAAATTTTTCGCCCAGAGGGTGGTGAGGCACTGGAACAGGTTGCCCAAAGAAGCTGTGGATGCACCATCCCTGGAGGTGTTCAAGGCCAGGCTGGATGGGGCCCTGGGCAGCCTGACCTAGTGGTTGACAACCCTGTCCACAGCATTGGGGTTGGAACTGGATGATCTTTAAGGTCTTTTCCAACCCAAACCATTCTGTGATTCTGTGATAAAGCTGTTTCATTAAAAACTGTAGGGGATGCAGTGTTGTCCTGTGAAATTCAGAGCTTTGAGTGAAAAGAGGAAATGGAAAGAAGGAGGCTCCTAACTAGAATTTCTTCTCTTAAAATATTTAAATGTTGCAGGGGGAGCATAGAGTGATTAGGAAAGGAGTGGAGATGGGAAAATATTAAGGAAGCAAAAAGGAGTGAAGAGCAAGCAAGTTGTTAGACAATTTGGGATTATTGCTACTAATTAATTCTGAATGTTGATGATATGTAATGTCATCCATGTTACTTTTTATATCCCCCTGTAGATCCTGATTCTTCAAAGAATGGAGACAATGAAGCTAGTAACAGAAGAAGAAAGAGAAGCAAATTTGAAGGTGAAACTCTGAGTTCTCTTTTGGAACATGGCTTGAAAGAAGAACTAGAATTTACTGACAATTGTTCTGCTCCATTTCTTAATGGATGTTCTTCTACTTCAGAAGAATTGCTAAAAGATGTAGGGAAGCTGGAGATGAATGCTTCCACTTCTGCTGAATCAGATACTACTGGAGAGCATATTTATAAGACATTAACATCATTTCCTAAAAAACGATATCAGCAACAAAAAGTTGTTTCTTCTCATGCAAGCCCAGAAGAATTGCAAAGCCAGCAAGAAGGTTTAGCATGGCTCAGTAACAGTGTGACGATCAAACCTCTTTCTAAAGCACCTTGTTCTATAAATAAGCATGAAAGATTGAATTTGAAGTGCAGGTTTTGTAGTTCTGTGTATAAATGCAATGCCCATCTAAAGAAACATGTTTATTCAGCTCATAAAGATAAGAAAATCCATAAATGCTGCTTTTGTAAAAGAACCTTTTTCTTTTCTGTCAACCTTAAAAATCACCTTAAATTTCATAAAAAAATGACTAAGTTGCAAAAGGCAAGAAAAAACAGAATAAATGCGAGAAAAGTTAGGCAGAGGAGATCTAAGAAAAGAAAATCTGAGACCAAGAAAAAAGCAAGTAAATATGATAAATTTTTCATCAAAATTGAAAGGGACTTTACACCTCTGGATGTGCCAGTGAGTTTTTCCTGCAAAATTTGTTTCTTTGCTTCATCAAATCCTAAGATTTTTATTCATCACATGAAGGGACATAAAGAGAGACCACCTTATCAGTGTCCTCAATGTGATTACTCCTGCGTTAGCTTATCCTATCTGTTAAATCACATGTACTGGCATGCTGGGTATAAGCTGTACCAGTGCAGGTTTTGCACCTTTTTTTCATTGTATTTTGCAAGCATGGTAAGGCATACGTACGTACACACAGGGGCTAAACCATATTCCTGTGAGTTCTGCCAGTCCTCCTTCACAAGCTCCACTGCCTTAAAGAGACACAGAAGATTACATGCAGGCAAAGAAACATGCCAAGGGCAGCAACTCGACTTTGTAAATGGCAGAGGGAGAAATCAAAGACCTTTGAAGAATTATACGTGTGATGAGTGTAACATAGTGTTTTACACTACAGGACATCTCAGCTTTCATAAGAAATTTCATGAACAGTTGAAGGCTACTGCTAACGGTTATACAAATCAGAGCAACGAATGTCAGAAAAGGAAAATACGCAAAATTGGCAGTGATTCCCAGAACCCTGTTTCTCTGTCTTTTTCTGGTAAAGAAAATGGTTGTCTCAATGTGGGAATGATGACTTCAGAAGTAAACTTTGAGTGGGCAGGTGATGTGCAGAGCAATAAGAAAATGTGCTTTCGAAAGAAATTCCCTGAGAACGGCCATGGAAGCAACAGCTTACCTGTTACTGAGAATGGATCAGAAGTTCCTCTGAATTCATACAAAACAGACACTGTCATTTACAAAGGGGAACCTCTCTTCGACTCCAAGGCCTCTCACTCACAAGTAGAAGATGATGATGCGCGTCATAGATTTGTGGAAAAAGTAAAGGACACGTGTCCTTCCAATTTATCTACATCCAAAACGTACAAGTGCCAACACTGCAGTTATGCTACTGTTGTTCATAGCAACTTCAAGCTGCACCTGAAAATACATACAGATGAAAGACCATTTGTGTGTAAAGAATGTAATAAGACATTTGAAACATCAAACCATTTGCAGAAACACAACCTTATTCACGCACAGAATGGATACAAGTTTGGCCATTGCCTCTGTGTAGACAGCAATTTAGAGAATCTTGAATTGCATCATGAAATGCATGTAGGCTTGTGTCCAGAAAGAGATTTTGATTCCTCAGAAGGTTCAAACAGTGTCCATTCCTTGCTTGGTTCGGAAGTCTGTGGAGTACAGCCAGATGTCCAGAGGGACGAAGAATATGATTTGTTAGCACAAAGTCAGCCACAATTCTATCAGTGTGCAGAGTGCGAGTACACTACTTATCTTTTAAGCAACCTTAAAATACATGTAAGAATTCACACAGGTGAGAAACCCTTTAGCTGCAGTGTTTGTCAGAAGAAGTTTCGTACTTCCAGTCACCTAAAAAGACACAGAATCACACATTTTAATATATCACATCTCAAGTGCAGGAAATGTGATTATGCAACAAGCAAATGGCTGTCCTTGAAACGGCATCTGGCTTCACACTCTTGCGGGGAAAGCTCATCTACTGACTTTCTTTACGAACAAAAGCAGATACCTGTCAGAACGTACACGTGTGAGGAGTGTGGCTATTTCACAACCCACAATGGAAACCTGAAGCCTCACTTGAGAATTCATACAGGGGAGAAGCCGTTCAAGTGCAGTCAGTGCGCTGGTGCTTTCCGCACATCCAGCCACCTGAAGCGTCACTTGCTGACTCATTTAAAGTTGCGCTGCAGAAGGTGTAAGTTTTCCACAGTAGATAAGCGTGCTTTCCAAAAGCATGTGAAAACACACACCAAAAAGTACAAGTGTGGAAAGTGTAACGTGATGCTGCCTACCAAAAAACTTTTGGAAAAGCATAAGCGGCAACATCAGCTTTGAATGTAAGCTTGGGAATTACAAGCTGACACTCAGTTCTGGAGAAGTTTGCATGTCTTGAATTTCTTTGTTGCTTTATGTTCCCCTGCTCTCCCCAGAATGATGGCTGGTAATGGAGACCTCCAGCATTTTGGTCCAGAAAGTGAAACTCAGGGTACTGGTTCACTCCAGGTTCTTTTGAGAGCTTCAGTTCTAGCACAGACTGTGCTAAGGAAGACCTCGGTGGCACTTTTTCATGCCCAAGTAACTTTTTAATACCATGAGGTCGGTTATGATTTGGCTAGTGTTCATTAGTTTAAACAGCTATTCTGTGCCACTTATTTTCTTGTAAAAAAATAGCAAAACAAAAAAAAAAATCTCTTGTCTAACTGACAGAATGTTTAAAGGGAGGGAGGGAGGGAATTGCACATTATATTTTATAGTCAAAACTTTTAATTGGAGAATTGTAATTGGAGGCTTAATGATTCCTCCCATCTGCTGAAAATTGCATTTCCTACTCACAGGTTCTCACAAAATTCCAGAAACGAAAGATTAATGTCATCACTGGATAGTTGGGATATGAAAATGTTTTCTGTATGTGTGTGTGTGTATATATATATAACGTTTATTAGGCAGTTACCTTGTCTGTAGTTTTGATAATTCTTTGAGTAGTCTGAGAGAAGTGGTGGTGTTGTCCTTAATCGGATATTTTGTGATACTGAGAGTCCTCAAATTGATTAATTTTATGTAAATGTCTAATGTTAATCTAGTATGAAGTGTTTTATCTTTTCTCAGGCTGGTAGTTACTGTGCTGTTTTGTTTCTTAAAATAGAGAATATCACACTTTTCAAAGAACTCTGTTAATTTAACCACTTACTGATGACGTTGCAAATACTTAGTTGCACTGAAATCCTTAGCAGTCTCTTGAACTGTAAAATTTATTTTAAGAGCTTTAATGTGCATCTAAAATACCATGTATAAGGACCACTTGTGACAAAAAGCAGTTGTTACCCGGTACAGTGAAGACAGGTGGATGCTTCTTCCACTTTGTATTCAAATCTAGACAAATCTTTGCGAGTTTTACAGAGTTAGGTGGTGCCAGACACTCCACGTGGACATCACTGACTGTAGTGTGTTCAGTGGTGTTGGTAACAGCAGTGTTACCCTCTTGTGTGAGGAAAAACAATGGCAAAGGGCTGGTGCTAACTGTCCCCTGATGTTAGAGTTTAGTCCATGAAGCAGCAGAGTCAACCTATAGCTTAATTTAGAGAATGTAAACACAAAACTAATACTGCTTTTTTACTGTTCTCAAATATATGCTTTTCTTTATAAATATAGATAATATCTTGCAGAGGGTTTCTGGTAACGTAGGGCATGGTTTGGAAAAGGTTGTCTAGAGAAGTGATGGAGTCTCCCTCTTTGGAGATACTCAGAAGCCATCTGGACATGGGTCCTGGGCAGCCAGCTCTGGGTGGCCCTGCTTGAGCAGGAGTTTGGACCAGATGACCTGCAGGGGCCCTGCAGCCATTCTGTGATTCAGAACACAATTTTCCAAGAGTGGATTGAAACTCATGAGTAGATGCATGTATTTAAAGCCATATCAGCAAAAGTATGTGATCTAGTTCTTTGTACTTGGCATTAAAATCAGACAAGTATGTATCTGTGACTCAACCCTGGTGGCTATAGATGTTTTTGCTGTGACCTGGGAAGTCACCATTTGGGAATGAGTGATTCAGATGTTAGAATCACAGAATGGTTTTGGTTGGAAGGGACCTTAAAGCTCATCCAGTTCCAAACCCTCTGCCATCAGCAGGGACACCTTCCACTAGACCAGGTTGCTCAAAGCCTCGTCCAACCTGGCTTTGAACACTTCCAGGGAGGAACAGCCACAGCTTCTCTGGGCAACCTGTTCCAGTGTCTGACCACTCTCACAGTGAAGAATTTCTTCCTAATATCTAATCTAAACCTCCCCTCTTCCAGCTTAAAGCCATTTCCCCTTTTTCTATCGTTAACTGCCCTTATAAAAAGTCCCTCCCCAGCTTTCTTGTAGGCCCTTAGCATCTTAGCATGTTTGAGCTAACCACCTGATTAGAGTTGTGAGAAAGAAGAATGTCAGCCTGATATGAATTAAAAAAAGCATTTCTGAGAAATATGAACACTATTACACAAGCGTGGAGGAATTTTTACCTGCTTTACTGTGCAATTCTGATCATTTATTTGTAGAAGAATTCAAAAGAAGGGGTACAAAGAGGAAATAAAAATGATAAAAAGAATTGTAAGCCTAGGTATCAGATGAGACTCTGAAAGTTAAATCTGATGGAGAAGAATTGTTCAAGTATGTTGCACAACGTTGAAAGGAGCCCAGTTTAAGGAGGATACGAATTCACTGAAGGCAATTTTTAGAAGCGTTTGTAAACTTCATTTCTTTTAGTTGTAAGGACAACAGAAGACATTTTCAGATGGAACTTGATGAGTTTGTAAAAATAATTATTCCAGATGGTTGCCTCTAATAAAAATAAATAAATGGTTTCATGACTGATGATGTCACCCTCTGTTCTTAGGTGATGCACTGCACTTTTGGGGACTGGAAGTGATTCTCAGTCTGCTGAGTCAGAGAAATTTAAATGTAAAGGCATATTTGTTTTAAAATAAGGACACGGGCCATTCTTAATTGTTCTTTTGTTGCCAGCTAGAAGTGAAATATTTTTTATTCTTGCAGAATTTTAACAAAAATCAAAGCCTTTCTTAAAGCATACTATGAAGCTTTCTATTTCAACCAAAAAAATGTGCTTAAATATCTTCATGAAAGCATCTTGAATTTGGACAAAACAGTAAAATGTAATAGGAAATCACACTAAGGACAAACAACTTGAGCAAATAGGTGTCATTTTATCTGCTATGCATCTACTAAATGAGTGAAGAAAAGTTAAATACAGGGTGAAGTAAATTAAGGCTATTCAGTATAGTTAACCAGCAACCGGATTTAGCTACGATACAAGGAAGGAAATACTAAAATCTGTTTTTTACTTAGAAAAAATAGAAAGCGTGGAAAGCCCAGCAGTTGCTTTTGAAATAGCAGGAACAGCTGCTAATCCAACGTCAAGAGATAAGTTAGGGTGACAAATGCAATGGCAGCTCGGTGCGTTGGTACCCAGTTGGGAACTTCAGAACCTCGAGTAGCATTTGCTTTTCAGAAACTGGTGAAAGAGGCATTGCAGTAGCCTCCCATGTCCTGGTTTTGAGCTGAGACAGAGCTGGGTTTCTTTTCAGTAGCTAGAACAGCGCTGGGGTTTGGTTTCAGCTGGGATTTGTTAGGAGAAAAATGTTGATAATATACCAATGTTTTCCTTTATCGCTGGAAGTTGAAGGACTTCGTGTTTTGTTAGCCATCAAGTGCAAGATCTGGGAGGCGGGGGTGAGGAATATTTAAATTAAGCTAAATTTGGATATGCCAGTGGGATATTCCATATCATGTAACATCATTTTGGAATTTTAGAAAGCAAGCGTTCATTATTCACAGCGCCAGGAGCACGGAGGTTTGTACCTCAAAGCAAGCACACCGCTTGCAGGAGGATAGCTCCTCGTTTGATTCTCAGGTTACATACAGATGCATTACACTTCTTGGAATATTCAGACAATTTCCTGGACCTTATTATCATATTTGCATATTGATTACGCACGCGCACTCAGTCTCTTGGGGTCTTCTGTGGCAGTCTCAGGAGGTCTTTAGAGGGTCTCTCATGGGTGTCCTTTGGTTGAACTTTCTTCTGGGGCATGGTTTTAGAAAAGGTACGTGCCAGGCTCATCTTGCCCTACATGTTGCAGTTCATTGACTATTAACTGCTTAGATCCCGTTTTAACAGACACTATGGTGTTATGTTAAAGTTACTGTGAGGACTGGGGGCAGTTTTGGGCACCACAGGA
>NW_010326886.1:30710-33517 GCF_000700745.2 Antrostomus carolinensis | reverse complement strand
AGGGGTGGGTGTGCCAGGGGTGGACGTGCAAAGGATGTTTGTGCAAGCGGTAGGTGTGCAAGGGACAGATATGCCAGGGCTGGGTGTGCAAGGGATGAGTGTGCAAGGGACAGATATGTCAGGGGTGGGCAGCTGTGCAAGGGTTGGGCAGTTGTGCAAGAGGTAAACATGCCACATCGGGACAGCTGGGCAGTTGTGCAAGGGCTAGGCGTGCAAGGGCTGAGTGTGCAAGAATTGGGTGTGCAACGGGTGGGTGTGCAAGGGACAAATATGCCAGGGATGGTTGTGCAAGGGGTGGGTGTGTGAGGGTTGAATGTGCAAGGTGTGGGTGTGCAAGAGTTGGGTGTGCACGGGATGGGTGTGTAAGGGACAAATGTGCCAGGGGTGGGTGTGCAAGGGATGGACAGCTGTGCAAGAGGTAGATATGCCACATCTGGACAGCTGTGCAAGGGCTGGGCATACTAGGGATGGGTGTGCAAGCGGTGGGTGTGCCAGGGCTGGATGTGCAAGGGCTGGGTGTTCCAGGGATGGGTGTGCAAGTGGTGAATGTGCAAGGGGTGTGTGTGCCAGGGCTTGTTGTGTAAGGGCTGGGTGTGCAATGTCCGCAGGTGTAAGGGATGGATGTGCAAGAGTTGGGTGTGCCAGGGGTGGGTGTGCAAGGTCTGAGTGTGCCAGGGATGGGTGTGCATGGGATGGGCAGCTCTGCAAGACTCAGGCAGCTGTACAAGGTCCAAGTGTGCAAGAGCTGGACTGTTGTGCCAGCATTGGGTGTGCAAGGGTTGGATGTGCAAGGACTGATCAACTGTGCATGGACCAGGCGTGCAAGGGCCAATCAGTCACGTACCCACCACGTGTGCAATGGTTGAGTGGTCACACAAGGGCTGTAGGTGCAAATCCTGATCCATAGTCATGCAAGAACCAGGGAGTCGTGCAAGAACCAGGGAGTCGTGCAAGAACTGGATGGACATTTATCCAAGGGTTAAACATGAGACTCGGTGTTTCAGGTGGTACAAAGGTTGAGCGTGGAAAAGTGCAAGCAGGACACACTCTTGTGCACAATCTCTTGTGGACACCCTCTTGTGCACACCCTTCCAACCCCAGACCACAAAGAGCCCAAGGTATGGACAGGATGGTGAACATCCCGGCTGGGAAGTAGTTAATATCCTAAATGTCACTCCTTTGAACCGGTACCAACGTTCTTCCAGGTTGGTCAACGTCACTTTTGTCGTCATCCTGAAGGGACGTCACTCTCCCCGTCATCCTGGAGGTAATTTCTGCACCTGCTGCCACCCAAAAACACAAAGGTTTCCCCTCTTGAGAGCGTGTGTGTGTGTGTGTCACGCTGCTGAGGCCACCTCGTGTCCCCACGGGGATTGAGACACGCAAGGACTTGGCACTGGAATCCCATCTCAAAAGTCACCGTCCCCAGGGGTTTAAGGTGTTTCAGCTTCACAAAACTGTGCCCAGCAGGTGACAATTGGGTAGATGACGAGACCATGGTGGGGTTTGTCTGTGTTCCTGACCTTCAAAAATCTGTGGATAAACTTATTAATGCACAATAAAAATAAATGACTAAATAAATAACTACAATTAAAAATAAATTAATAAAGAAAAAAAGGGGAAGAGGAAAACTGCTTTAATTTTTAATGTATAAAAACATCTCGGCTCAATCCCTGACCAAAACAGTCCTGTGGAAAAAAAAACTGTCCACTTTGCACCATGCCGAGCTTCACACGTCCACATGCACATGAGGTTTGGAGGTTCCCACTGCTGCTCCTCATCCCAAATCTCAACACTTTTTCAGGGTGGGGGCTGAAACATGCTGGAATGGTGGTGGGGTGGGAGGGATTGTCAAATCTGATCCACGGCTTCCTCAGCTCCACAAAATTCACCTGAGTCTGGGAATATCTCAGTTGCCTTCTCCTGATGGTTGGGGTGAAGTGACATCGTGCCACCACCCCGTGTGTCCCCATGGGTGCTGGAAAGTGAGCACCTCTACGGTCTGTTGACCATCAGAGAGGCTGGCAGCAAGACTGTATTAAAGCCCCATCTAGAGGCCTTTCCTTCAGGAGAGTTTGGGAGATGAGGACCAGCTCTGGGGTCATGTTGGGTGTCCGCATTCTCCTACCTGAGGTCTTCCAGCTTGAGAAAAGGCCATAAAGGGCTGTGGAGGGAGGAGAAGACAAGCAATGTTATATAAATATATCATTGGGAGGCTTCCCTGAGTGTTTCTCTGCTGGAAAGTCCAGGTTAAGAGTCATCCTTCACTCATGTCCTCAAGAAGCTGGTGCACCCAGCTCATGGAAGGAAACTCCAGTTATACCAGGCAGCCCCGAGGCAGAGGTCCCCAGGGCACACAGCCAGGGTAGGGTCATGGAAAGTCAGCGAGACCCTCAGCATTACTCATTTCCTCTGCCTGGAGCAAGGTGCCGTAGCTGGGGTGATGTTCTGGGGTGTGCGTGACTCTTTCCAAAGTGAGACAACACCAAAAATAGTCACCACTTCTGCTTTCAACTGGGGGAAAAAAAGGGAAGCCCAAGTGGGTGCTGACTCCTCCAAGACTTTGCTGTCCATGGATGCTGCTTGTCATGCCCGGGGACCATGCGTTGGTCTTGGGTGCAGCACCCTGGGGCAGCTTTGTGGCTTTCCAGGTCCTTCAGCAGTCCCCAGGGTGACACAAAAGCCAGGTGTTTCTGCTCAGCAGTGGTGGCCTTGGCTGGTGTCCCCATAGCCACAGACAGCAGATGGCAGTGCCACATAGGTGCAGTGCTGTACTGTCATGGGCAGTGTGGACACACTGGTGTGTG
>NW_010326886.1:23126-30692 GCF_000700745.2 Antrostomus carolinensis | reverse complement strand
GCAGGATGTTTGATATCCAAGGTGGAGGGGACACACGGTAGCCAGAGAGAATCAGCCAAGGAGTTTGGTGCTTCAAGTGACAATTTCAAAGGGTCATAACCACACCAGGGAAAGGTGCCACTGCCAGCACCATCCCTTCTTCTTTAGGATCAAAAGAAGATGATCAGGTGCAACGCTGATGCTGGGCAAGGAGACCCAGAGAAGCTGTTGGTGGACCTGCCTCTGCTTTGGCATCAGTGGAAGACCTACATCCTCCCCCTAAACCCAACCTCACCGTTGTGCTTCTGTAACATGCAGCTGAGGAAACGACCTGCGAGGATCCCAGCAAAGGGTCCTGGCATCCTACACCAGCTGCTGGGTGACACTGACCCATGACAACCAGCGATCACAGTCAATGGGACATCCTCAGATATCACAAGGCAATTGTGGCCACCCCACCAGGCTCTTCCCAGGAACGTTAGACCACAATGGGATCTGACTTCAAGTTTTCCTTCTCCATGACTCAGCTCTTGAGCGGGGCTCAGCCTGTCTGATTGCTCCACAGGCTTCCCTACTCCAGAGGAGCCCTCACCACCATCCTCATTATGGTTTTTACAAGAAATCCAGCACCTCTTTTGCTTGGACTTCCCCTTCCCTCCCTATGACTTTGCTCCAAGTGTTCTTCTCTACAGCACAAAGCTGGACTCCATCTGCCCTCCAAGCAGTTCCTGTTAGAAAAGCCAGAACTTTGACCAGCTCATTGTATGAGGTCTCACTCCATGAACCAAACCTCTCCAGGGCAGTGATTCCAGCTCAGCGGGGTGGTTGAGTCATAGGAGTGTGAGAGGGAAGGAAAATACCCATGAGGTCATCTCCTTCATCCCTCTCTGCCAGTCCTACATGGATTCCCCACCAGATACTTGGCACTTACTCCCAGACCAGAGTCACTCAAGCAAGGCAGCAAGAGGTGGAGACCTCACCAAGCTTGGGCTGGGGTATCCAAAGCTGTTCCTGGGATAATTAAGAGGAATTCAGCTGCGTTTCCTTCCAGTAAATCACCTCCGAGATGAGCCACTCACATTTCCTTTCCTCAGTTTCCTTAATTAGAAGTGGGTCTGGCATTTATCTGCTCTCCGGATACAGTCTGAAATAACAGACAAGACCCAGGAATGTCACCTGCCCACGGGATGTTGTTTATTCCACCATCTCAGGGATCACGCCGTGTTAAGTCCCCTCTGCCACCACCTCCTTCATTTCCAGTTACTCTTTTTTTTTCACCATCACGTGGACTTCCAGGGTGTTTCCTCCTTCCGAGTGATCACACGTAGGCTGGGAGCCAGATTCTCTCTTCTTTTCCATCTGGCTGGAATGAAGTGAAGAGTCAACTCGAGGACAGCTCTGAGCTTCAGGCAACGTGGTGGTGGGTTATATCTCTGTCCTACCAGCACCCAGACTTCCAGCCAGGGTCAGTGATTTTAGGAGGTCAAGATGTGGTCAAAATATGCCCTGTAGGTTTCAGGTGGGCTTCTGAGAGCCAGGCTGAGATCACCCAAAGTCATTGTAAATAGGGAGTGGTGGTCCTGATCATCCCTGTCCCCACTCCTGCCCTGTGTCACTCCAACTTTCCAAATGAAGAGAAGACACTGAAGCCAGCTGCAGGGCATTGCTTCAGCCTTATTGAAAGCAAAAAACAAACCAGACCCTGTCATGCCGTGATGGTCTGCAAGCAGTTCTCCATCGTGGAGTCCCCCTCCCTTCTTTCCATCCAGGGCAGAGCTGGATGTAGGGACATAGGGCTGTGGTAAGTCTGTGTGTTCCCCCAGCTGCAGAAGGTGAGGGACCACCAGCTTTGTCCTCTGTGATCCATTTGCTTGTGGAGACCATAGAATCATAGATTCATAGAATGGTTTGGGTTGGAAAGGACCTTAAAGGTCATCTAGTTCCAACCCCCCTGCTGGGGACAGGGTTGCCAACCACCAGATCAGGTTGCCCAGGGCCCCATCCAGCCTGACCTTGAATGCCTCCAGGGATGGGGCATCCACAACTTCTCTGGGCAACCTGGGACAGTGTCTCACCACCCTCTGGGTGAAAAATTTCCTCCTAATATCTCACCTAAATCTCCCCTCTGTTGGCTTAAAACCATTTCCCCTTGTCCTATCACTAACTGTCCATGTCAAAAGTTGTTGTACCTCCTGTTTAGAAGCTCCCTTCAAGTACTGGAAGGCCACAATGAGGTTGCCCCAGAGCCTTCTCTTCTCCAAGCTAAACAAGCCCAGCTCCCTCAACCTTTCTTCAGCAGAGAGGTGCTCCAGCCCTCTAATCATCTTTGTCTCTCTCCTCTGGACCTGCTCCAACAGCTCTACATCTTTCTTGTGTTGGGGGCTCCAGGCCTGGACACAACACTCCAGATGGGGCCTCACCATGGTGCACTCAGAGCCATAGCTTGTTGGGCTTGTTCCTCTGCAAGCATACCCCAAAATGAGGCAACCTGATGGGAACAGAATCACAATCAGGCCAGGCCACCAGTCTGCCATGGGACTGACCCCTATCAGGGCCCCTCACACCAAACCTCAACAAGCAACAGGTTTCCCTAGACCTCACTCTGGACTACAAAGTCCCCGTGGTGGTTGTGGTGGTTTCACTGGGGCAGCACTGGGTGAGTGGCCAAACACAGCTGCTCGTTCACTCCCCCACCCCAGGGAACAGAGGAGAGATTTTTGGGATAAGGGTAAGGAGACTCGTAGGTTGAGATAAGAACAAATTAATAATTGAAATAAAAGAAAACTTAAAATGATAATGATAATAATAGTAATAACAGCAATAAAATATGCAGATGAGTGACACCCAGTGCCATTGCTCACCACCTACTGACCAAGCCCAGCCTGTTCCCAGATCACGATCCCGGAGGAGCAACAATCCCGAACCGAAACCTCAATCCCAGGAGAGCCAGAGCCCGAGCGAAAGCCAGAGAGAGCAAGAGAGGAAGAGCCCCTCATGGATCTCCTGACCATGATAGGATATGAGATGGAATATCCCATTGGCATATTCAAATGTAAATTTAGCTTATTAATTTAAATACCTCTCACCCACCCTAGATCTTGAACTTGCAGATTGGCAAAACGCAAAGTCCTTCAACTTCCAGCAACAAATGAAAACATCAGTATGGTATCAATGTTTTTTTCCCATAACAAATCCCAGCTGAAACCAGAACACGGTGCTATTCTAGCTACTAAAAGGAAACCCAGCTCTGTCCCAGCTAAAAACCAGGACAGTTGTGAAGAATGAGACCTTTGCAGAGCTCGGAATCCATTGATGAGGTGAACCTGTGAGCAAATTATGTCCAGGGGCAGGCAGAGATGCTGCCCTTCAGGCAATGGGGTCTTACACCAAGATGAAGAGCAGAGTGACTCAGTTGGACTCCCCAAAATGGCTTTGATAGGCTTGAACCACAGGAAAGTACCATGAGGTGGCCCCTAAACCTCAGGACTTGTTAATATACATGTGGGTGTGTGTGAAACAATTATTTTCATCATAAATTTCTCATAAATAAACAATTTTTTCTCCATCATTAATAATATTAATAATAAAAAATCTAATACTCATGTAAAGCCCAGTAAATTCTTCCCTTAAAATCCAGTCATTTGGCAGCAAAGATCTGAACATCTTTTCACTGATGTTCTCAAGAGCTGGCAAAATTATTTGAAAATGACCTAAAAAATGGATATCTTGCAGATCTTTTCTGGGTTGTCCTCTGCTGTTGCAAAGGTTTTTCTTATGTATGTGAGTAATATGAAGTAGTTATTGGAGTAACCCAGACAGGTTGTCTTTTACATGGACACCTTTCTCCTGGTGATTTCACAGAGAATCGGGGACTTTATAGTTTAGTGATTCTTAATGTAATTAATCCTAATGCAAAATAAGATCCTTGTTGTCTTTATGACAGTCAGGTATGGGAGGAATGAAGGTGGTTTTATCAGACAAAGCTGCAGGAGATATTTTTTAGGTCTGCAGAAACAGTGCCAAGCAAGTAAGGGTTCTTTTCACGTTCTACCTGAGCTCATATTATAAAACAGTGATTTACCAGCCATTATTTAAGGGCTTTTTAAATTTATTTCAGGATGACAGTTTGCTTCCTTAGGAAAATCAGATAGAAGAGAGAGACCTGAATTGCTTCACGGTGGAGGGAGAAGCTCCTATGTGAGCTCAACATCTCCTTTGAGAAGGTTAATGTGGTATCAGCCCTGAAGCAACCCTCAGTCATGCTACTCATGGGTTGACTTTGGGGATACTGGAGGTGGTAGAGGAGCAACTGGAAGAGGGAAATTGGGAAATTGAGGCTGTGCATGTGTGGAGATAAGCATTGGGGGAGCTGAAGGTGAAGCAAGGGTTACTGCCAGGGTAGGTGTTGAGATGTCATCTGCAGATCTATATAGGAGACCTCATTAGCTCTGCTCCTGTAGGACCTCTTGTTTACCTCATCCTTAGGGTGACAGGTGCCCTGGGGTAACCTATTCCTCTATCTTTAAGGTCACCCACCTTGTCTCCGTATCTTAGGGACTGATGGCAATGACCAGGAATATGCCCAAGTCAAGGGTCTTTGACCTTGAACAGATATTAAACCAGTTAACTGAAGGATGTGCACGATCCCTGAGAGGGAGAAGGAGAGGTGTGGTAACGTGTAAAAAAGGGAAAGGAGAAAAAAGATTCCAAAAATAGAAAGTAGAGAGTTGAGGCTGCATTTCTGGAGTCCACCTGGCCCATGTTTCTGTGTCCCTGGCTGCAGTCACTGCAGTCTGGGAGTTCTGAGCAACCTGATTGAGTTGAAGATGTCCTTGCTCACTGCAGGGAGGTTGGATGAGATGACCTTTAAAGGCCCCTTCCAACCCAAACCAGTCTGTGATTCCATTATTCTGTCCCTTTGGCGAGTAGATTGATGCAAATTAATTTTTGGTTGATGTTTTGTGATAGTTTCTAATATCCCAGTGGTCTCTGATGCCATCCATCATGGCTTTTTTGAAGTTCCCCTAATTAATTACCGCTCTGATGAAATAAATTAAAAAATCTTCTTATTGATTCTTAATTTCTTGACACTATTTTATTTTGAGTCTCTCCTTGATGGTAAATGACAGGTCTTAACATCTGCTTTTCCTGGACTGTGTTCATGCACATGGGTTGCAACATGGGGCCAGACGTGGCTGAGATGGGCTGGTGTGTGTTGAATGTCAGTGTGAGGTCACGAGAAGCAAGGGAAGGAGCAGGACATGGGTTGGTGGATGAGGCTGGAGATGCTCATGCTGGATCCAGTTCCCTCCATTGGCTCCAATGAGAAGTGATACAGGATGTTGGATCCATCAGGATGTTGGATCCATCAGGATGTTGGATCAGCTTTTAACATGACAAGAAATCATAAAAACAGAGGATGAAGAACAGGTCTGGGTAGTGTCTTTTTCTCTATTTTTATTTATTTTTATGAATAGTGAATTTTTTGGAATTGGATATTCAGGAGGGACAGAAGGTAGTCATAAATTCATGTTGAAATTCTGTGGGCTGGAGAAAAGGTGGGAGAAAATTTTGAAGGAAAAAAATGAAACATTTCCCTGCAATGTTCTCAAGGCAGATGTAAAATGCCAACAGATTTTCTTGGGATATTTCCAAATATGACCTTTTTGTTTAAAAAATACATGTTGTGTTGAAAAAAATAACACTATGTGCAAAGGAAAGGTGGTAAAGGGAGGAGTGAAATGTCCTCAGAAGGAAACTGAGGACAAGTGAGCTCAAATGGACTGTTACGAGCTGAGCCAAAAGGACATTTGCTGTTCTCTGATTTAATTTTTTACTGAAAAACCTGAAAAAAAAAATCAAAACCACTTTGGTCTCTCTAATCCACCTGATCTTACATCTGCCACCACTTTTCCAGCTGCTGTTTTTTAGGTTCAGCCTCCTTTTGGCTGTCTTCCTCCCAAGTTGGGTATGTGTGGATTGGTGGCAAGAAGCCAAGAACATTGTCCAAAAGCTCTCGTCACCAACTTTTGGATGGCAGGTGTCTCCCCAGGGACCTGTCCTCCCATGCTCCTCCATCCTAAGAGCAGTCACACTTATTTAAACAAAAGGAGAAAACTTCTGCTCTATGGTCCCACTACACCCTGTTGGAAACACCAACCCAAGAAGATGATGTTGACTGGTTTTTTAAGTAGTTTTTTGAAGTTTTTCTGAAACTGGTGACAGTTACAGTGGCTCAAAATGGTGGGATATTTCTAGAAGATTGTCATGGGGGGGTCATTATGTGAGTTCACCAGCACCACAATTTCTTCCACCCATATGGATAAGCCAACAAACCCATCTTCTTGAATGTCAAAGCAGAAGTGATCCAGCCAAGAGATCTGGCAACACATGAGCTGCAAAAGAGCCAGAAAGAAACTGAGTGAAAATATTTTTGTAGTCACAATATCAAGCCCACCCATGGAACGTGTGTCAAGTATTTTCCAGCACTGCTGAAAACTTTCTCTTTGTTTTTATTTTTAGATGAAGGGTGATTTTGGTCATGTTATTTCTTTTTTTTTTTTTGGAGGTTTCATGTTAATAAAAGGGTTTTATTTCACAGTGTTTAGCCTTATTTTAAAGTAGGACTTATGATTTACTGCTGTGACTAAAACATCATTGTCTTGAAGGTTGTCATCTGTCTGATCTTCAGCCAAAGAGTCTAGGAGCTTGGTGTTTTCACCTGTGTTAGTGAGTAGACTGACAGATTTTGGCTCATGAGCCCTGAGTTGGAAGAAGCTTCTCATGAGTCCCCATTCCTGTGAGCAAAATGAATCTTTTGAAGGAAAACTCAAGCTCAGAAGTCAGGATAGCAGTCACTGGACTGGTCAATCATGATGTTCCCATGTGGGTGTACAGCAAAACACAGAAACCCTCAGTGGGATCCAGCCCTCTCCATTCAGAGCTCTCCAGTGAAGTTGTCCCATGTCTGCTGGGCATCTGAACTCCCATTATAGATGGAAGACAAGTATTTGTTGTCTTCAAGTTGGCCTTGGGCACCTTGGACATCCACATAGGTGTGAGGCAGGAGACCTGTGTCTTCTGGACCAGCAGCTGAAGGTCACCAGGATATCTTAGGGCCTCTCAAACAACACTAGATGATCATGTCTGAATCCCACCCTATTAACTGCACTGAATAACTCTGTGCTGAATGCTCATGGCAGGGGGGTTGGAACTAGATGATCTTTAAGGTTCCTTCCAACCCAAACCATTCTATGATTCTATGATCTCCATTAGCTGTAAAGGGAGCTCAAACACTCAGGGTGCTAGTAAAGACTTAGATGTTCCTAGAGTTTTCATCTAAGAGAGAATAAAAATGCCAGATCTCAATAGGTAACTCAGTGCTGGGGAAAATCTGCGTATCAGTACTGAGGTAGCTGGTGCAACTGGGGTGGTGTCCATACACAGCAATGACTTGGGGCTGAACTCTGTGACATCGTCATTGAGATACCATTGGTGATGGGACACTATCATGATGACAAAGAATCATAGAATAATAGAATGGTTAGGATTGGAAGGGACCTTAAAGATCATCCAGTTCCAACCCCT
>NW_010326886.1:19840-23090 GCF_000700745.2 Antrostomus carolinensis | reverse complement strand
TACTCAAAGCCTCATCCAACCTGGCCTTCAACACTTCCAGGGAGGAGCAGCTACAGCTTCTCTGGGCAACCTGTTCCAGTGTCTCACCACCTTCACAGTGAAGAACTTCTTCCTAATATCTCATCTAAACCTCCCCTCTTCCAGTTTAAAGCCAAGAATGATGATAGCATATACTGCTTGATCCAGTGTAAGCCCTTAGGAATTCATCATCACACTGAGGAAAGCCATCCCACTGTTTCCTTGTTTTCTTCTCTCCCTGTAGCACATTACCTTCTCTCATAGGTTGTAAACTCAACACCTAGCAGAGCTTGAGAGACAACCTGAAGCCCTGTTATCTCACAGCATCCAGGTTTGTGCATCCACAAGTCTCTTGCAGATGGCCTGAACCTTCCCAGAGTCCAAATCATAGGAAGATTCCCAGGTTGTATTGTCTGGTTGAGGTCTGTGATGTGACATTACAATGTGGGCAACATGGGTAGTCGGCAAGCAGAGCACTGAAAAGCAGGGTCCATCCACACTGGTAAGCTGTGATCTGTGCACAGTCTAGAGGTCAATATACTCCTCATCCTAGACCCACCCAACTGGATCACTCCAGATCTAGTCCAAAATCCAGCAGCTGACATATATTTGGTTAATTCATCTTCCATTCAATCCTTAAATGAGATCCACTGGGTTGGATGTAGAGGTCTACAGTCTAGGTACCTCCACCTGACCTAGACATTCATGTCAGACACCTTCTACAGCTATTGGAGATCTGTGCAATAAGTGGAGTGGGACCTAAAAGAAAATTCTTCTCCCCTTAACATCTAAACTTTCATCCTAGTCAATGGAGACATAATCAGTACAATCTGTATGTGGGAATCTGTTGTCTTAAAACAACAATCTTGGGGCATTTGGGAGGACCTAGGTAATCTAAGAGACCAACATGTGGCTGGCAGATATAACCCAGGTCCTCCTGGATCAGCACCACAAGACTGAATGAGGCATCTCCTGTCCTTGAAGGATGGGGCTTGAGAACCAAAATAAACTTATTATTTTACAGAGCAACTTTGGTAGAGTATCTGTTGACTGAGCTGAGCTGGAGGTGTCCTTAACTCTTACTGTCCCTGGCTTTGAAGGACACATGTATGCCAGGTTGAAACAGAGGTGGGTAAAATTTCACATCTAAAAGAAGGAGTTGTTGAAAGTGAAAGTTTTCTTTTATTTTTCAAGCAATTAGAGGGGGGGAAGTGGAGATGAAGCTCAATATGTAAAAAAAAGTTTATACTTATTTGTTTCAGGTAGATATTTTGTTTCAAATTTTCAATTCAAATGCGGGACTTTCTTTTTTTTGTTGTTGTTTTTTTCACTTTCTTTTTCCCAGTCCCAAAACAGATCTTTTGTCCTTTATTTTCATCTTTAATATATTAAATACCTTCAGAAATCTCACTCTCAGATAACTTTAAAGATCCCAGATTTAGCTCTGCCTTTGGAGAACTTCCTATTTCAGTATTCCTGAGAACCCTGAGGTACATCAAGGAATATCCTATGTACCAAATGTACAACTTGAAGAATATTGACCCAGTCTGCATCCATGTAGTAGCCTGAAAATAAATAAATAGATAGATAGATAGATAGATAGACAGACAGATATATAAATAAAAGATCTATATTTCCATCACTGTATCTGGTCTTTTTGTCACATCATGACTTCAATGACATCCAAATGGAAGAGATTCCTTCTTCATATCATCACACCACCAGTTTTCCTTCTCTTTTGAAATTAGAAAAGTGGGAAAATTAGTTTCCTGAATTTCCAATAGTATCCACCAAGAAGAATGGTAGGTCATCAGTAAAAACACAAGAGTGATGGTTTGATTGGGAATGTATTTGACAGACAAGGCAAGGATGGTTGACAATGCATGGATTAAATAGTAATGAGAAGCTAGAAAGGAATGATTAATTCTGTTCCATGCAAGGACTGATGGGTGTTTGGTCAATACCTCCAGAGGAGTAAATTTGTCTGTTTTAGCAGCAACTGAATTCAGACATAGCATTTCTGCAACGCCGAGACACATTGAGGGTGAAAAATGAGTGGCAGCTATTAAATCTCCCGGGGTTTGATACAAAGCATGGATTTGGGCAAGATTAGTTTCCAAGGTCAACATAGTACAGGTGAAAATGTGGGGAGCATTGGCCTCCAGCACATGATTGGTTGTGTGAGAGCCCAAACTGAGTCATTACATCGCAATATCCGCACAGGTCTGTCAGCGGCGGCACTGATGAGATGGACAAGTTGAGGAGCTTTCTGTATGGGACCCATTGTTCAACAAACCAGAGGGGCCTTCCTCTTTGGTTAATGGGTCAGCAAACTCTGTTGCTTTAATGGTTAATCATCTACTTACATTGTTCAACAAGTAAACCCCATGTAGATAATGCTCCTTGCCTACGGTTCATGTGACAGGCTGACTTCCCAGTCAGTGAGCAAGGAAAGTATTTGACACTGGGAGAGTAAGAGAGAGGAGAAATGCCAGGCAGTGGGGTTCTGACTTCAAATCAGTGGAAACAATGGGAGTAATAACACTCATAAACATATTTATTGTGGTTTGGGGACTACAAGAAAGCTTGGAAGGGACTTTTTATAAGGGCAGTTAATGACAGAACAAGGGGAAATGGCTTTAAACTGGAAGAGGGGAGGTTTAGATGAGATATTAGGAAGAAATTCTTCACTGTGAGGGTGGTGAGACAGTGTCCCAGGTTGCCCAGAGAAGCTGTGGCTGCTCACCCCTGGAAGTGTTTAAGGACAGGTTGGATGAGGCTTTGAGCAACCTGATCTAGTGGAAGGTGTCCCTGCTGATGGCAGAAGGGTTGGAACTGGATGATCTTTAAGGTCCCTTCCAACCCAAACCATTCTGTGATTCTATGATTCAATGATATATGTGTATATACACACAGCCGTGCATGCACATGCAAAAATGTGTGTATGAACAGACACACACACTCAGATCCACATGAAATGAATATTTCACCCCCAAACCACTTCCCAACAGCTAAATTGGTTGACTGTCAGATATCACAGAAGTGACTGGATGGAGAGCAGCCCTGAGGAGAAGGACTTGGGGTGCTGGGGGATGAGAAGCTCAACATGAGCCGGCAACGTGCGCTGGCAGCACAGAGGCCAATAACCGTGTCCTGGGCTGCACCCAGAGCAGCGTGGGCAGCAGGTGGAGGGAGGGGATTCTGCCCCTCTGCTCCGCTCTTATGAGACCCT
>NW_010326886.1:1713-19790 GCF_000700745.2 Antrostomus carolinensis | reverse complement strand
GTCCAGAGGAGGCCACGAGGATGATGTGAGGGCTGGAGCAGCTCTGCTGTGAGGACAGGCTGAGAGAGTTGGGGCTGTTTAGCCTGGAGAAGAGAAGGCTCCGGGGAGACCTTCTAGTGGCCTCCCAGTACCTGAAGGGGCTCCAGGAAGGCTGGGGAGATTCTGGACAAGGGCAGGGAGTGAGAGAACAAGGGGTGATGGCTTGAAAGTGGCAGAGGGGAGACTGAGATGAGATGAGAGGAAGAAATTCTTTGGTGTGAGGGTGATGAGACACTGGCCCAGGTTGAAACTGTGGCTGCTCCTCCCTGGAATTGTTGAAGGCCAGGTTGGATGAGGCTTTGAGCAACCTGGTCTAGTGGAAGGTGTCCCTGCTGATGGCAGGGGGGTTGGAACTGGATGATTTTTAAGGTCCCTTCCAACCCAAACCATTGTATGGTTCTGATTGCAAGCTGTCATGCAAAACTCACTCCAATCTCTTTTAAGCAGCAAGTCAGGTTGAGGACAATCTCCATTCAGAATTTCAGAATCTCAGCAGTTTTTCTTATTCTGGTTTCTTGAACATCATACAACTCCTGACTTCTGGATCCCAAATTTGCACATCCCCCCCCTGCACCTTGTGCTGTCTGAATAGATCCAGCAGAGGTAGAGTGGACCTTGGAGCCAGATGGCCAAGTTCTACTTACAAGTGTCCCTGATTTGCTGGTGTTATTTAGGAGATTCCTCTTGCTTAGGCATCTCTAATACAGGGAATACACCACTACTTTGAGTCTTGAAGCACCTGGAGTCATCCAGGTGAGAACTCAGAGCTTGTCAGGGTCAAGGCTGGAGGCAGTGGGTCTAATTTTCTGATTTCCTGTATTGAGGTTATCAAACTGCATGATTACGTCTTGACCTAAAAAATTCTATGTGACAGTGACAAATATGCAGTTTAGCTGGTTGAGGGTAATGGTGATTTCACTCCATGTTTCCCTAATTTGACAGGAGGTTAATTGTACATGTAATCTAAACTGAGTATCCAGCCCCACTCTCTGGAGATGGTCACTTCCAAAGCATGATCTGTCCCTTCCCAAGACAAATGTTTATGTATTGATGGGAAGAAACACCATGGAGATGTTATTTATAATTACCCTTGATACATTCCCATCACCCCTGAGTAGGATGCAATGATTTTCCTGTCTTCTAAAGCACACATCC
This sequence comes from Antrostomus carolinensis, assembly GCF_000700745.2. Taxonomy (NCBI): domain Eukaryota; kingdom Metazoa; phylum Chordata; class Aves; order Caprimulgiformes; family Caprimulgidae; genus Antrostomus; species Antrostomus carolinensis. The sequence goes on along the minus strand of NW_010326886.1, from coordinate 18,596 downwards.
AGGCAACCCAACATTGAGAAAACATGTCCTTTACCACCAGATGGAAAAAGACACATCTCAGAACATAACAGTCCAGACAAAGGACTCCCCAAGGCGATCTTGAAATGCTTGTGACTCAATATGGTCAATACACTTCAAGCCCACTTAGGAAAAATGACCTTGACTTCATATCATCATCTAGGGTGGTAAGAGGTAATAGGAGAATGTTCTACAAACACTTGAAGTGTTTGTTCCTCCCCGGCGGATACTTGTCACTTGGGAAGTACTTCCAGCCTTCGAGGGCATGGATGGGTAACCTTTGAAGTAAAGGTCCCCTTCCCATCTGGAGAGGCACACCAGCACCACAACCTCACTAGATTTTTTTGTTGTTAAGCAATGAACACTGCACTGGATGATGGAGAGAGGTCATGGCTGCCACGTTAAAGAAGAGGGACAGCAGTAAAAGTTAGTCCCTTTCTCCAGAGACATTATGTGCTTAACTTGCATCCTAAAAATGGATGGAACGGGACAAGCTGTAGTTTCTTTGGCCCCACCTGTAGTACTGTGTCCAGTTCTGGAGTTCCCGACGCAAGAAAGACATGGACCTGTTAGAATGAGTCCAGAGGAGGCCATGAGGATGATGCGAGGGCTGGAGCAGCTCTGCTGTGAGGACAGGCTGAGAGAGTTGGGGCTGTTCAGCCTCGAGAAGAGAAGGCTCCCGGGAGATATTCTAGTGGCCTCCCAGTACCTGAAGGGGCTCCAGGAAGGGTGGGGAGGGACTTTTTACAAAAGCAGTGAGTGACAGAACAAAAGGTGATGGTTTGAAACTGGAAGAGGGGAGGTTTAGATGAGATATTAGGAAGAAAATCTTCACTGTGAGGGTGGTCAGACACTGGAACAGGTTGCCCAGAGAAGCTGTGGCTGCTCCTCCCTGGAAGTGTTCTCAGTCAGGTTGGATGAGGCTTTGAGCAACCTGGTCTAGTGGAAGGTGTCCCTGCTGCTGGCAGGGGGGTTGGGACTGGATGATCTTTAAGGTCCCTTCTAATCCAAACCACTCTATGATTCCATGATTCTTTGCAAGGAACTAGACTGAGATAAACACTGATGGTCTGAGCTGGTGTGGATCTTTTTGCCCTGGTTTCAGACATGAGCTCCTCCACTTGTCCTTGTGCCAGAGGTTCTGGAGGATCTTGTGGAACAGTGCCCATTGCCAAGCTACACCAGATAAGCCCATTCCCTTGGAAGAAATAGTCAACACCACTGTGAGCAAAGAGTAACAAAGAGATGGACTTTCCTCCTACTTTTTCTCAGGTACCATAAGATAGAGCCCTGTCACCCTGTAGTCCTGGATTTTACCTGTTTCAGGAACCTGTCTTCATCCCAGCACATGCACACTCCTAGCAAAAACAAGCCTTGACCTATCTCAGGCTCTCTGCTGCTTCAAGAAAGGATGTGTCCACTCTAGAGAGGGTCGCAGGACAACAACTGAGATGGAAAGAGGTCTCAAAAGAGGACCTGTGAAAGGTAATGGAGGAATAGAGACCAAGAGGTGAGTAGGTCAGTGCTGGGAATGGGAGGGAATGAACTCCTCACCTGGAGGAGAGGAAACAACAGGCTCCAAATGCGGTGACACAGGCTGAAGTTAAACATTAGTGTGACCCGTCTGCTGGCCTGGCTGGCAGCAACATGGATCAGGCTCAGGTGTGAAGAGGTCACTCTGAAAACATCAGTCTGGGCTGGTGGAAGCTGAGGGCATAGAACAACGCTCTGGTGCCAGGTGAGCTAAAATTCCCCTGCTCACCAAGGCAAATAATTGAATTAAAGGGAGAAAAGGCAAAGCTAGTAAGATAGAAAAGTAAAAGAACACAAAAAAATCCCTCCTCAGCCCAAAAAAACCCCAACCTACAGAAAATAAACATGGTTCACACCTGCCTGTTTGTCACCCCTGGTTTAGTTCTGCTCCTCTCCACCTGATGACAACACTGCCATTGGGATCCTGTCCCCATTGAGGACACCTGTGATGAGTTGGTGGCTTTGTCCTTCAAACCTTGGCTACCAGGCTTATGGATTTTAACTGGGAATCCAGATAAAGCCTGGAAACAACCCGCCTGTGGAGGTCCTTAAGAACACATGTCTGCCCAGGGTGGTTTGGTAGATGCAGTGCTGTCCTGGAACAAGACAATAGAGTAGGTGAAATCCCCAGGACATTTTTCCATCCTGGCCAGTTACAGCTTTGTGAGAGACACCCCTCCCTTTTCCAAGGACCCTAAGTCATGAAATACAATTCAAATTCAAATACTACCTCATTTTCTGCTGGTGATATCTGCAAGGTATAGAAAAAATATGCAATCCAGTCATTCATCAATCATTCCTGCCCGTATCCTGGGCTGCATCAAGAGAAGCGTGGGCAGCAGGTCGAGGGAGGTGATTCTACCCCTCTACTCCGCTCTTGTAAGACCCCACCTGGAATACTGCGTCCAGTTCTGGACCCCCCAACATAAGAAAGACATGGACCAGTTAGAACAAGTCCAGAGGAGGGCCACCAGGATGATGCGAGGGCTGGAGCACCTCTCCTATGAAGACAGGCTGAGGGAGTTGGGGCTGTTCAGCCTGGAGAAGAGAAGGCTCCGGGGAGATCTTATAGAGGCCTCCCAGTACCTGAAGGGGCTACAAGAAAGCTGGGGAAGGACTTTTCCTAAGGGCAGTTAATGACAAAACAAGGGGAAATGGGTTTAAGCTGAAAGAGGGGAGGTTTAGATGAGATATTAGGAAGAACTTCTTCACTGTGAGGGTGGTCAGACACTGGAACAGGTTGCCCAAGGAAGTTGTAGATGCCCCCTCCCTGGAAGTGTTGAAGGCCAGGCTGGATGAGGCTTTGAGCAACCTGGTCTAGTGGAAGGTGTCCCTGCTGATGGCAGGGGGGTTGGAACTAGATGATCTTGAAGGTCCCTTCCAATCCTAACCATTCTATGATTCTATGATTCCTAACAGTGGACCTGCCTGCAGATCGCTCTGCTGCTTCTCGTAGCCAGTCTCCAGTTCCCCCATCTCACTCTTTCAAAGCTTGCTCTCTCCTTTGCCCTGTCTGAAAGAGTAGAAACTGAAACACGTGGTTATGCCAGGGAAGAGAGGGGCTGATGGTCCCCCAAAAAACTTTCCAATGCAGATCACTGCAAGCAACTAATAGGTCTCTCCTCACCTAAGTATCTCCTTCCATCAGATCTAAAGTGTTTGCCACACTAATTGTCAGCTAAGAAAAAAATTTCAGAGTCTAAACTTCCATGTCTTTACGATGTGATTGCTCTTTACGACGTGATTGCTGTAAAAACAGTTTGGGTAAAAGCTATTGGCATTACTTTTCGGTGGTTCCCCTTCTGAACGTCCACCACTTTCCTGGAGCAAATGGTTTTATTTTATCACTTCCTAAGTGCTCCACGTGAGCTCTGAAGCTGGCAAGTCTATGGCCAAAGGCAAGACTGGCAGCAGCCCAGGGCAGCTCACTCGTAGTTAGCTAGGAGACTGTTGGCAACAGAGCTCATGCCCAAGAAAATGATGCAGAAGGTGAAGACCTACCTCCAGGTCCCAGTTGGCAGATATTCACCAATTTTGCACTTTTTCTTCTCATTCACCACTGTCTTTAATGCTCTGCTGACCATAGGAAGCCCTTAGATCAACCTTCACCTTGGAAGAGCCTTAGGAGTGGGATTTGGCTGCACATTAAAGCATCGAAGTTTTGGTGTCTACAGCTGAAGGCACATTCAGATGCTTAACCACAAGTATCTACTGCCATCTAAAAAGCTCTGTGGGATGTCTCACCAGCCTCCAGTTGCCACCTCATCTGAATGCAGTCCTCCAAAAGGTCCTGTGTCCTACAGGCCAGGTCCATGTGGATGTCTTGGATGACCCAGGGTATCAAATGCCTCAAATAGCACTATACACCTGCACAGAGGTGGCTGATTCAAGTTTTGGAATCTCCATTTAAGTGGATATCTAAATTCCCATTATGATCAGTGGAGATCTGATTGGTGGGGACTGTGGAGGGGTTCAGACAGTCACGTGTTGGTGTTTCTGAGTCACTTGGTCATCCTAGCATCAGGGAGAGCAGCCTAGATTGATGTCAGTGAAGGGGGCTCAGCTGCCATGGCACTTGCCACCATCACAAAACACATGGGCAATCCCTCAACTGATCTTGGCAAACACACAGCGACTATATATCTCCTACTCATGTGCCTGGACCTTGTCAAACCACATGAAATGACTCAAATGTAAGGAAATGTTACCTGAATGTGATGAATTCAGCAAAGCCCCTTTTTCCAGGAGGTTTCTGGGGCTCAGAGGTCCACCAGTGTCAGGTTAACTTGAATATCATTGCCTGATGCCTTCATCTTTGACCTGGAATGAGAAACAAAATGTGATCTTGGAAGAAGTCACAAAATAGACTCACTGTGGTTTTGCATTTGCATCCTTCCCTGCCTGCCAAGGAGGTTATGGAAGCCCTCTCCACTAGTTTAGAGTTTACTTATCTCTACGTTATTTTTACTGTCTTCATCTTCTGGGGTTTTGGGGGTTTTTTTGTTTGGCTGGTTGGTTGGGTTTTTTGATCAGTGCAGATTTCTGAGGATAAGAGAGTAGGAAAACGTTCCACTAGGTGCATTGCAGATGCTGGATGCTCAGACCTGTTTCTTTACATTGCTCAGGAAGAGCCAAACCACAACATTGGACCATGTGCATGAGTCACAGGTCAGGTGTTTTGCTCTGGAACAATTTTTCCAAGCTTTTTGTCGTTGCATGAGACTAGTACATGTGTATGTTTGAAGGAAAGTATCAGAAGATACATGGTTATGGTTATGAATATGCAGTTATTAGCTGGGGATTCTTGTCTTCCAGTGTATTCCTGGAGAAAATATCATTTTCCTGGGATCCAATTTGGGGTAACCACCCTATTTGGAGGGAGGACACCATGCAGGTGTCTGCATGTGTTTGTGGCCTCAGATGCAAGCAGCATGCTCTAGCTTGTTTTATTTCATGGCACAGATATTACCACAGGGTTTTTGGGGGAAAATATGGGCAGCTTTGTGGCCAGCCTGACACACATGAGTTCAAAATGCAGCTTGACACTTGAAAATTGCTGCAGGCTCTCACATGTGATGTGCAGGGTTCAACTCAGGTTCCTCTTGTTGCCAATTCCTCATCACCCATCTTCATTCCTCTCTCCTGTTTTGGTTGTTGCTAAACCTCAATGCAGAGCAAGAGGGAAGCAATCTGTTCTTCTCCCTCTTTTTGTAGAGTTGATGGAACTAGATCAGAGAAGTAAAACCTGCCTGTGCCATGCCAGGGCATCCCAGGGAACGGAGGTGAGTGTGTAGCTGCCAGCACACAAGGGCATTTCAGCACCTGTGAGTGTGTGTGTGGGCATGCAAACCACTCCTGGCCTGTAAATCATTGTCAGCATTCACACATACTAGGCCATAGTTCAGGGACTAACCAATGAAGCATCCACTCTCAAACATGCCGTCCTACCTCTGATTTACGAGCAGTCGTAGCATAACATGTAGCAACACACATCCCAAGATGATTCTTTATTCAAGTTCAGAGAGGCATTGGGTTATGGGGAGCACCACCAGACATTTTCAGGTGCTCTTGTGGGTGAGAGGAGATGGAGCTTTGTCACATTCATACATCTCACACATGGAAAATGCTGGTTTCACCAGCAAAGAAGTGATAGAGCACATTAACATCATCTGTCAAGAGTGAGTCCACTTGAACACCTGGCCACTACATGACCACACTCTCATTTTGGTGATTTGTGGCAGTAAGACATAGGCAAAGTGCAGTAGACCACAGTCCATCAGCTATATCCCATGAGGCTCCTCCAGGTTATCTACCGAGAGATTTTGTGCTGCTTAAAGCACAAGGTTGATTGTTAAAGTGAACTGGAGTCAGGCAAACAGCAATGTGGGTGGAGAACAAAAAGATCACCAAAGTCAGCTTGTATAAGCCTCTTTTAATCCCCCTCTTAACCTTTTTATCAGACCAGGTCTTCTCTTTCCTTCACTCCCACATTCTTTCTGCATCCCACCTCCAGGCCAAACAAGCCATCCATCTCCTCACAATTTCTGTCTTTACCCCTCATTCAACCAGACATCTCCTGAGATCCTTTCCAACCTGAATCATTCTATCTTTCTTCAATTAATGTGGAGTGAATTGCAGTCCTCACCCTAACCCAGTTAGGACAGGGTTATGACAGGTTTCCATGCACCATGATGGTGGTAGAAAAGGACTGGTCTGGGTGTCGTGGTAGGTCTGTGCAATCCTACGTTCAGGGCAAGGGTACAGCTCTTAGGCTTCCTGCAGAATGGATTCTGTGTGCCCTTCATTCTCTACATCATGACTTTCTAACAAAGTCAAAAGCACATGCAACTTTTCAGCTTGTGCAACTTCCAAGTGCGTGTTTCTCCTGCCCTTTGCTGTTGGGCAGACAAAAGTCATTCTCATCTATTTTAACCACTTAAGTATGTATAAGTTGGCCAAGGTTTGTTGGCACTTTTAATATAAGCTGGACCTAGGTCTTCCTTTCCTTCAGGTCCTGTCTTGAAGCAAAACCATTCTGAAATTGGTGAGGACTCATGCAATTGCAAGTTGTAGCAAAGCCTGGGACTGGCAGGTTGAGCTGGAAAGTGCTGAAAAAGGTCTACAGTAGCAGATGTTTTTATAATGAATGATGGTTTAGCTGATGAAGGTGCCCTTAATGCTGAAAGTAGTTGTCTTTGTAGTCTTGGTCAGATGGAATAGTAGGAGTTTAGAGCTTGGGAAGAGGCTTTTGGGTGAACCGATTGGCCTTGAGAGAAGATGAGGGACAAGGGGATTGATGGAAGACAAGAATAAGTATTTGTTATGGTGCAAAGTTCAGGTATTTTCTCCCTGAGAAGCCCAAGACTTGAAATCCCAGAGGGAATGGGAATAGGTTTATTCTTATTTTTGGCAGCCAGGAAGAATTATCTCCAGAAACTGGAAGGGTTTCTTTGAAACTTCACCTTTCCCTGTCCTGGAGGAGTGGCTGCAGTTCACTTCTCTAAGAAGGGAGAATTTCCTCAGCTGAATATTTGCATTAATCTGTGATGTGAAGATGTTCACAAAGACTTATGGTATTGATAGGATGCCTGGTCTAATAGGCACATATGGTGTATCTATATGTGGTCTGTGTCCTGGACCATCTGTTCCTGATGAAATTTCCTTTCTGATGGACACCAGTGCCATGCTCCCATGTCCTGCTCTGATTCTGAGCAACAAGAGTGATGCTGTGAAGGGACACAAGGCTGGAAACAGAAATAATTCCACAAGTGTGACTGGCAGTAGCTTTGTAAAAATATAGGACTAATGCTCACCTGAGCTACTGGATTATGGTTGAGGGACTTGGACATTCCCTGGGTTAGAATTGAATTTAGCTGGGCTATTCTTTGATGTTGGGGTGTTTTTTTTCTTTGTTTGGGGGGCTTTTTTTTTCCTCCCACAGGACATGAGTAATAATTCAAAGGTCCAGACAATTAAATCCACACACACAATGATAGCTAGAAGGTCAAAGCAAGTCAGGGCACTATTCTCTTCCACTTTGCCGTTGCATCATGTCTAAAGACAATTAATCAGCAGGCAAATTCTGCTGTGGGTGCCTTTATTTCTGCTTTTTACATGATGAGATCTTAATGCACAAGGAATAAAAAATAACTATTGAAATTGGAATAAAAGAAGAGTTCCTGTCTCCCTCTCCAACTATTGTTTCTCCATTTTCTCTGCTTTTTCAGATGTAGGAGAACTGATTTTTTCTGCTATTCTGATGGATCCACTCTTGATCCCAGATCCCACTCTGGGAATCCTGTGATTCATCAGTGAACTTCTGACCTTGTCAAACTACCATGAGTCACTAAATTATTAATAGCTTAATTTTCTCAAGGCACAGAGAAGTCCCATATCACTACAGGTGGAAAGTTTGGAGACAGAGTGGATGCTTTGCCTTTGGCCTTGGTGGGTATGGAAAGGGTTGGGAAAAGCTCACTGCTGTTTTCTGCTGGGGTCGCCTGCTTTGGCAAGCTAAGAAAGGCTTGCTTCTCTTCTGAGGAACCAACGCTGCCCTCAAGTAGTTTCTCCAGGCTTTATTGGGACAATCAGCAGGTTTTTATCATGGGAAAGAAGTGGAGCAACAGGAGACTTGCTCCTGTATTTCTGCTGGTCTTTTGCAAAGGGAAGAAGGAGAGCCCAAGCATTGACCTTCCTCCTGATAGTATTTCCTAACCACATACAAAGGAAGCCTTCAACCCATGGACACAGGAACCACCTTCCTTTGGGCACTGGGAGAACCTGCTGTGGTGAAACTGAAGGTAATAGGAAATGACTCAATCTAGTGGCCACAAAACTGATCTGGTGTTTGAAGTGACCTTCAAACCATGTAAGAACATACAAAACTGCTCATTTACCATTGGAAAACAGCTCTTAGTTTCCTGGAAGCATGGGCCCATCATTTGTTGGGATGCACAGATGTACAACTCCAGTGGCTGCCACTCAGCTGCGAGAGGCTTTGAGCAACCTGGTCTAGTGGAAGGTATCCCTGCTGATGGCAGGGGGGTTGGAACTGGATGAGCTTTAAGGTCTCTTCCAACCCAAACCATTCTATGATTCTATGATTCTAAGTGTAGAAACAAGTAGTAATTAACCTAAAATTGTCCTTGCCCTTGTCAAGCTGAACACACGTAGTTCAAGTGCTTTTTCTCCTTCAGAAATCAATCCTTTGTGGTGAGGGAGTGAAATACTGAAGGAAAGAAGAAAAGATGTGGCTTTTTTGTAGATTTAGAAGTGAGGAATCCACTCTGCATGGTCTGCACTACTTAGGTAGGAAGAGATGTTCATATCTGGGACCTGGGTTCTGGTCAAGTGGGGATAAAGTTGCCTTTGTGTTCTTGATAAACCAGCAACCTACAGGATCCCAGGAAAGGAGTGTCTTAAGGAAGGGCTTTAACCAAAGCTGAGGAGCACAAGCATTTGGGATTGGTAGGGATACACCTGTTCCCATATGCTGCTTCATGGAGAACCAGTGCCATCTTCTGGCAAAGACCTTTCCCAGCCTAGCACACAGCCTGGGAATCCCTGGCTGGCCAATGAATTATACCAGATTTTAAGGTTGCTTTGGACAGGAAGGTCTCCAGAAGGTGTTTGTATTGCCACCAGACTTAGCCCTGGATTGCAGCTGCATTTTGCTAGACTGTGTCCAGTTCTGGGCTCCCCAGTTCAAGAGAGACAGGGAACTTCTGGAGAGAGTCCAGCTGAGGCTACAGATATGATTAAGGGGCTGGAACATTTTTCTGATGAGGAAAGACTGAGAGAGCTGAGTTTGTTTAGCCTGGAGAAGAGAAGACTGAGAGGGGACATTATCATTATTTATAAATATCTAAAGGGCAGGTGTCAAAAGGATGGGGCCAGACTCTTTTCAGTGGTGGGCAGTGATGGGACAAGGGGCAATGGGCATAAGATGGAACACAGGAGGTGTCACTGAAACATGAGAAAAAAACTTCTTTATTGTGAGGTTACCAGAGCACTGGGACAGAGAGGACAGACACAACCCAGAGAGGTTGTGGAGTCTCCTTCTCTGGAGATACGCAAAAGTCCACCTGGATGCTTTCCTGTACAACTTGCTTGAGGTGAAGCTGCTCTGGCAGGAGAGTTAGAGTAGATGATCTCCAGAGATGACCCACCATTCTGTGTGCAAAAATAGAATAAAAGACTGCCTCTGCCTGGACAAGCTGAACATCCACCTCTTTCCTTGTCCATGCAGTGATTACACAACCATGTGTATGTCCATGCATTGATTACACAATGTTGTGGTAGCTCAAGTTTGGATTTCTCAGCAACACCACAATGGAGAGCGATAACACAGCCTCACTTCAACTTCCACCATGAATGACCCAGGGATTAATTGTAATTTCAGATCTATTTTGCTAATCCTCTGAGAGTGAGGCTGATATTTTGGATCTGAGATTTGACTTGTGACCATCCTGAAGTAACTCATCTCATGGGATGCCTAAGATGACTAGTTGGGAAACAGATCCCTTAGATCATAGTTCTTCTTAGCAGTGAGTCCCTCTTACACTGCAGAAAGCAGAACAATTAATTAATTTAATGACTTGAACACTCTGTTAATTAAACTGTTGGATGCACCTTTGTAGCTCAGATCTGGCTTAAACCAAAGGAACAACTATAGGAGCTGAAAAGGTGATAAATGCATGAACTCCTCACGTCACCCTCTCCATGCATAGGACATGAGCAGCTAGTTGAAGTCCCCAGAGACAGGTAGCTATTAAGAACACTTCAGGGAAGCACATATTCTCTTTCCATCTGCTCAAGAAATGACAGACCAATGGACCATGAAATGCTGTCTCCAGTTGCAACCTTAAATCAGTTTCATATCTACCTACAATGTCCTTGTCTGAGGCCAACAGGTCATCTCCTTTCCCACATCCCTTTGCAATTGCTCCTCTGGAAGCCAGTTTTCCAGGAGCTGTGAGCTGTTTCATGGTCACTAGATGGCAGTGACTGTCTACATTTGCCAGCTCTTGACAGATGAGGGTTATCTAAAGATGAGAAGCAATCAGTGTCAGACTTGGAACAAAGATTCTCAATAAGGACATTTTGGTGGATTGCAGCAACAGATGCTGACTTGGTGGCTCACCAGGACAAGCTACTTAGTGAAACAGCAAAGGTCCTTCTTCAGTGGTTAAGAGCAATTTTGGATCAATTTGTCACAGCAAGTCAGAACTGGGTGCTCTGCACTCCTTCCCACCTCTTGGCCAGAGGTCCCACCAGAAGCAGCAATAGCTCCAAACTGCTGCCCACTTAGTGCTGTGGTCTGAATGGGCTCAGCTTTGCATCAGCACAGGACACAAGGATCCTCCCAGACCTTTAGATCTGCAGCTCCAGGAGCTCTGACAGCAAATGAAATGAAGTGGTCTGAGCTTTTTCAGCCTCTCTGCAGCACAGGAGACACTGGCCTCAACCATATTCCTGAACAATCTTGGTTCCTTGGGACATGGGGGTTCACATCACCTTCACACAGGTCTGACCACTTGGCTGGTCTCTTGCCAGTGCAGAAGTTGCATGCAAAGCCATGGAGTGCAGCATGGCTGGTGCTGCCCAAAACCTGTGCTGGGAATCCCTCAATCACTGTCTTACACTAACAGCAAGGGAGGTAGCAGAGTATTTTGCTGGTGACCCCTTTTTCCCTCTTTAAATCCCATATTTGTAGCCACACTCAGGACATATTTGTGGTCAAGAGTTTGGGAACCATTGACTAAAAGGTTGCAGTGGTGTTCCAGACATTATATGCGAGGTTCTCCTACACTACTGAAGTTTTGACGTATATTGTTCACCAGTGGAACTCATCGCTGCAAGATATTGAAGCAAGGCAGCTGCCAATCAGTTATTTCAATAGCAAAATGGATGAGGCATTTCTCCTTGTTACAAAAGGACAGGAGATATCACAGCAATTAAAAAAATAAAATTAAAAAATACTAGAAAAGAAAATTAATTGTGATAAGGTGAGAAGCATTCCCATTTCAGTACAGAAAGCAAACCATTGCTTCTGTGTGTGAACAGCCTCCCACAAGATCATTCCCAAGGAGAACCCTTAATTAGGCATAGTTTGTCAATGGCTATTAAGTGAGGAAGAAAACTAATGTCATCAATTATGGTTGGCCCGATGGTTGCATTCTCACCACCTATATTTATCTCCTGAGGTTGAAAAGTCTCAGATGATGTAAGGAAATCTTTGAGAATTTAGGCCCCAGGATGTGGGGGAACCTATTGCTCCTTGGTTAACCACCACTCTGACATCTTTGAAGACCTAGGTCTGAGATACTGAAGGCACATCTGAACACGATGCTTTACCTTTGTGTTTGAATATGGAGCATCAGTGGAGGCTGGGCATGTCGTCTCCTGAGTTTCTCCTCAGCTTGGTGTCTATCACAGGTCTTTCCAGCTCTACAAGGGGTGGGTTTCCTCTGTGACCTTGAGTGGGAATCCTGGTGTCTCTGACAGTACAAGGGGCTGGGAGAAGAGAAGATGTTTTCCACTGTGTTGTCTGAAGCACCCAGGGGGATAGAGAGTTGGTGGGGGAAGGAAGAGTCTGCTCCCCATCTGAGAGCACTGCCTTCTGCTCTGACAGGGCAGCACATGATCACAGCAAATCCATGATGATGACTTCCATAGAAAAAATTCTGAGAAAGGGAAAAAAACATAAAAAATTCTTACAAATAGACATTTTTTGACAGTTATGGAACATACATCCCATTCTCCAATTTGTCTTGAAAAACCTGAGACAGAGTTTGTAAAAAAATCATCAGAATTCAAATAATTATTGTAAAAAAACATCCCAAATCTGTCCTACAGAGTAAGGCTGTCATGGTGGTCAGGACCCTAAAAACAATGAGAAAATTTGGGGTTTTTGCAAGATATATCTCAAGGTGATTTTCAAAATGATGATACATTTTCCTGTGTAGATCTGATCAAGGAATAAAATTCTTAAAAAAACCAAACAAAAAAAGGGATCTGCTGTTTTGGTTTTATTAATTTTCTAACCAAGTAAAAGGTTGAGATGGATAGAGGAATTTTTTTAATTTAATTTTTGGAGGTGGACAGATCCACAAGCTTTAAATAAGAATTGAGACCAGACCTCAGTGAGGTACACACCAGATAGGCATAGGACAGTGAGTGTTCATCCAGGATTTTTAATTTTGGATGTAATACCCACTAATACTCTACAATTATCCCTGGTAGTCAGTGAATGTTCATGTACTGGAATAGTAAGTGTAGAGGGAAAAAAATGAAATTTATTTGCAAAATTCACCTCCATTTAATCAGCGTCTGTGATTAGTGGCATCACTTTGGGAACCACAAAGCAACCTCATAGATGGTAGAAACTAAGTCCAATGAAAGTCCAGCTTAAAAATCCTGAAGACAACTCTAGCCAGACCCAAAAGAGAGACTCCAAGTCATGCTGGAGGTGTTAATACAACACTTTTCCAAAACATAATGTGGAATAATTTGATTTATCAGAGCATGAAACTGCTTTTTTATTTCTTCTAGGATTTTTTTATATATATATTATTTGAATCCTGCTAAATGCTTGTGCTGTCTTGTGGCAGTGAGTTCCTCAGTTTCATCATTAGCTACATCTATAAAAGCCTCTGCTTTTACTGGTTTTAATTTTGTTACTTTTCATTCCATTGGGTTGGTATCATGAGTCAGAACAAATTATAGCTTCTTGCCTGATTTCTCTCCCGCTCATTATGTTGTACATCTCTTACTCACCACCTCTCGGCAATGAAACTCTAATATTTTAAATCTGTTCCTCTTCTTCTCTCTCTTTCTCTTCTTTTTTTTAATTTTTTTTTTCCCCTATTTTGACAGTGGGTGGCTGGAGCTGAACACGGATTTCATGTTGAGGCAATCTCATGACGTCCTCCCAGCAATATTCCCATTTTCTTCCTAGATTTATTCTAACTCTCTTTCTTTATTCCTTATTTATGTATTTATTTATTTTATTCCTGCACAAGCTGCTATTTATTGAAGACAACAGCTTTTTGTTGTTGGAAGCAGTGGCAGTCCATGGAGAAGACCTGCATGGTGACCACAGATCTAGGTTCTTCAAAGGCAACATCACCTGCTACCTGCACCGGATGCTATCAACCAGTCTTGGTTGCCCAATGTTAATCAAACCCCAATTAGCTGAAACCATCACTAGATTTTTTTATCACTTTGTTGCCACATCCATAAGCTACTTTTTAACCACTATGTTTGACTTGGATGGTTCCTTCTTCCTCCACTTCTTTTAACAGAAAACAACATTTTCCCTCCTGTTCACATGCTTTTACCTCTCCTTTTCTCTGTTCTTCCCATCTCTTCATCTTTCCATCTCCCTTAGGAGAGTTCTGTGCTTTCTTTCTGGTTTTGTTGTTTTTTTCTTCTTCATGTTTCTCCATGAGCTGTGCTCTCCCTGGACCCTGAGAAATCTCATAAGGCCCCACCTGGAATACTGCATCCAGTTCTGGAGCCCCCATCACAAGAGAGACCTGGAGCAGCTAGAACAAGTCCAGAGAAGGGCCACCAGGATGATCTGAGGGCTGGAGCACCTCTCCTATGAGGACAGGTTGAGAGAGCTGGGGCTGTTCAGCCTGAAAAAGAGAAGGCTCCAGGGAGATCTTATAGCGGCCTCCCAGTACCTGAAGGGGCTACAAGAAAGCTGGGGAGGGACTTTTCATAAGGGCAGTTAATGACAAAACAAGGGGAAATGGGTTTAAACTGAAAGAGGGGAGGTTTAGATGAGATATTAGGAAGAAGTTCTTCACTGTGAGGGTGGTCAGACACTGGAAGAGGTTGCCCAGGGAAGTTGTGGATGTCCCCTCCCTGGAAGTGTTGAAGGTCAGGCTGGATGAGGCTTTGAGCAACCTGGTCTAGTGGAAGGTGTCCCTGCTGCTGGCAGGGGGGTTGGAACTGGATGATCTTTAAGGTCCCTTCCAACCCAAACCATTCTATGATTCTATATTTCATGGTTCATGGTGTTGCAGTAATCCTCAATCTAGAGGAGATTACAGGCCACTGCTTTACATTGAGGATGATGCAGAAAGCTTGAAAATGCCTAAGAAACCTTTTTTACCCTTTGTTGGCTATTGTCCACAGTCCCAGGGAGAAGATGTGGTGTTCAATCTGTTTAGGCATGCCATAAGTGATTGACTGCAGGACTGATGGTCCTGCTACATCATGTTGTCCATGATGGACAACAGCATTGAGAGGGGTTATCAGGCAAACCCTAGAAGGCTGTTTAAAATAGGTTCAAATGACATGTTGTGGTGTTTGATGGTGCAAAGCTCATGAGAACATATTTCTTCCAACTGTCCAAGGAAACGCTTCATTTCCATTTCTCAACCTACACAAGTCCAAGAGACCTCTCATTTCCTGCAAAGCTTATGCTGGAATAAGAGGAAGTTTTTTTCTCCTCTACCTCTTCCTTGAAAAAACACCGATGCCCTTTCTTCAGCTGTAACCTTACACTGGGAACTACCCTCCCTAGCTTTGAACAAGGTCACTGGGGTCTTCACTTCAGGGCATTTTCCAACTGCTTAACTGAGATGAGAACTTCCTTCTGTCCACCCTCCTAAAACTCACTACTTCCAAGGGAGCTCCAAGGTTTGCCTTGTTCAAAACTGTGCAGGAAACATCAGGTAGACTTTGGATGGGGGCAGGTATGGCAAAAAGGCACTTTGCACGACGTAGCTTTTTTGTCTTCTCCCACCAGCAGCTCCCCCCACCTTCCCTTAAATGGCTACAACGAGCTTGTGGGGACTTGTTCCAATTGCCCCTTGCCCCCAGCTCTTCAAAAGAGCTTCAAGGAAATGTTAGAATTGCAAGGAAATGATTGGAACCTCATGCAAATAGAATTTTCTTCAAACATAAAAATGTTTCATCAAATTTACATACTTTATGACCAGTCTTGCCTACCTCACCTGAACATATTTGTCACTTTATCCATTTCATGCACGACTTCCCCAGATGTCTACATCTCCAAATTAAGTTACCAAATATCTCCATGTTTGATGGATATTTTTGGTTTTCTTTTCAACACAACATCTTCTGGAGTCAGGTGATTTTTTGCAAACATACAGCAAGTTTCATGATGTGCAAGATATCTCAGAAACCATCTTCCCCACCTATTTTAAATGTTCAGAAACTAGAAAGTAACTCATGACTCCAAATATATTTGATTCCTTAAAACCTCACAAGTTCTCAGAGGAGGAAAGAGAGGTAGAAAGAGCTAACTCCTGATGTCTGAAGTGCCAATGGCTTATTGCTCGATGTCTTCTGAATTTGCAGGTTCAGACTTGTGCAGCTTTAGCTCCAAGGAGGGAGAGAGAAAGTGAGGAGAGGATGGGGAAGCATCTCAAGAGAGGATGCAGTAGAAGTGAACTATCTACAGGGTTTTCCTAGCAGGTGGCTGAAGATCTCACTCCTCTCCAGTGCATGTAGTATTGCCACCATGGCCCAGGGATGGGAGCAGGGTAGTCCCTTTCCTGGGAAATTCAGGGTTGAGAAATAATGATTCAAATCCTTCCAGGAGAGTTAGGGTTTTTGAACTGACCCAAATATCCCCAACGTTGTACATTTCCTACCTAACCACAGAGACATGGTCACAAGGTACCTCTCTCCTCCGGTCCACCAGTCCCTGGGAAGTCCTGCCTGGAGCCAATGAGTCAGGGCCATGAGGAACCAATGGGAGCTCAGCAGCTTCCCAAAAAGAGAAATAATGAGAGTAGGTTGCCCCACTGCAAGCTCCAGGATTTACCACTTGTCTTAGATAAAAGCATTTTCCAGACACTGAACCCATTGACCCCTGGTGTGACACCAGCAGCATGACACCTTTCTTCCCTGAAAGTGTTCTCACACACTGGAATGCGCTACCTAGGGAAATGGTTGAGTCTCCATCCCTGGAGGTATTTAAATGACAGGTAGATGAGGTGCCCAGAGATCTGGTTTAGTAGTGGACGGGTATGGTTGGACTCAATGATCTCAAAGGTCTTTCCAACCAAATGATTCTGTGATTCTATATGGGTGACCCAGTGCCCTGTGAAGACCTCAACACTTTTTCTACCTGTCATGGTGCAGAGAAAGGGTATAAGTCTTTTTGCTTGGAAAAATAAAAAATAAATAATAATTAAAAAATATTGCACAGCTGCCAGCAGGGCCAAGCCCTGCAGATTTTACTCCCTTCTTATTCCACAGAGCCAACAGGATTTTAAGGTAGGATTGAAGCCAAGTAGGGCTGGTAGGAGGCAAAGTTCTTCAAGCCCTGTGATTTCCTTGCCATTCCC
>NW_010326886.1:0-1703 GCF_000700745.2 Antrostomus carolinensis | reverse complement strand
AAAAAAAAAAAAACCAAAAAAAAAAAACAACAAATCAACTCCAGCAGAGCCCAGTTCTCCTCACTTGCAGAATCCAGCCAAATACAACCCACATTAAGGGAGTTGCTCTACATTTATATTGAAAAGCGGGTGCTTGCCAACCTGGCGTGCCTTAAACTTCTCGTTTTAAACTCCTGAGCACTGGCCTGGGGAAAGGATTGTGTTGAGGAATATGTTCATACAATGCCTGGCACTGGGGGGGGTTCTGGCTCATGACTGAGGTTTGTAAGTAGCTCCTGCAAGACTTGTAAAGCGTTGTAATGCATTTGAAGTCTGATTTCCTTGGGAAACTTGCTTTAGCTGATTATTTTGTGTGTCTCTATCCGTTCGTTTCCTCCCCTCCGACATCTGAACCACTTGGCCAATCCCAGCCCAATTTGGCAGAAAGATAAAAGTTTCAGAGAGATTAAGCTATATGAAAATAAGTGTACAGGTAGGTAAGAAAGACCTTATTACTGTGTTTCCCTCCTTTCCCTCTGGGAGAAAAGTGCTAGGATGTGAGCTTAACCTTTATTAGGCACTAGAGAGCCCACATAGGAAGGGGGAAGGTACAGGGGACACTGAGCATCATCAGCATCCTTTCCCACTGAACTACTTGTTGCTTAAGCCACTTTGAATCATGGAATTATAGAATCATGGAATGGTTTGGGTTGGAAGGGTCTTTTAAAAGTCATCTAGTCCAAACCCCCTGCCATGAACAGGGTCATCTTCAACTAGATCAGGTTGCTCAGAGTCCCATCCAACCTGACCTTGAATGTTTCCAGGGATGGGGTTTCTACCATATCTCTGGGCAACTTGGGCCAGTGTCTCACCCCCCTCACAGTGAAGAATTTCTTCCTCAGATCTCATCTAAATCTACTCTTGTCCAGTTTCAAGCCATCATCTCTTGTTCTATCATTAACTGCCCTTGGCCAAAGTCCCTCCCCAGCCTTCCTGGAGTCCCTTCAGGTACTGGGAGGCCACTAGAAGGTCTCCCCAGAGCCTTCTCTTCTCCAGGCTGAACAGCCCCAACTCTCTCAGCCTGTCCTCACAGCAGAGGTGCTCCAGCCCTTGGATCATTTGCTTCATGCCCACGGCTTGGAAACAACCTTTTAAAGTAGTGTGAAGGATAGGAGGATCTGGACTTAATTTTAGTCCTGCAAACATGAGGTTGAGAGCAAATCGAAGTGATACAGCCTCTGGTTTCATTCCCACACATCACCATGCTCCAAATCCCCTGGCAGAAATCCTTCCTTAGGGTGTCCATTCGGTCTGTAAAGCACCCAACACACATCATCCCATCTGGGAGCACAGTCCTTCCTCAAAGTATCCCCAGGACTTTGCAAACCCATGCACCAACCTCCAGTCTTCACCATTGCTTCCACTGAAGTAAAATGGGTGCAAAGAACCTGATTCGTGGTATTTTGCCCCATTTTTGATACTTGGACGCTGGGCAAGAAACCATCTGCAGGTGTCACTCCTGCACATGAAGTAAATGCAGCAGAAGAAAGTTCAGGACAGGTGGCCACCCAGCAACTACATTAAGACATCATAACTTTGACTAATTTGTAAACAGGCTGAAAGGACATCCACCCTCCCTGGAAGGGGGAGAAGTGTCTCTTTAAACCTTGGGGATATGACCTCTTGTCCTCTGTGTTTATAAGAGGGAAGGGAAGGAGGGGTGG
>NW_010326885.1:0-15174 GCF_000700745.2 Antrostomus carolinensis | reverse complement strand
GAAAATTATGGACATTAATGCTGAAATTAAGTTATTTCATCTGTGTCCTGTCAAATGAAACATAAGGTGATATTTTTAATCTTTAAATCTTGACAAATTGGTATTTTTGTGGAACAAAAAATATGTAGCATAGTAAATCTCTTTCTAGAGCCTTTGAGCCTATTAAAGTAAATAGATATCTAAATTTTGGATGGTTTCAGGCATTTGAAGTGAATATTTGTTTCAGAATTGACTGTTTTATTTGAGCTTAGATTTTCTACTGTTATTCTGAAACACTGACATTTTTCTATAAAGAGAAGTGATTAGAGTTTGCCTTCATAAACAGCATTTTGATGGACTCACACAAAATTCAATAATTATGGATTCCCACGTCTTCAAGAATTTTTTTCTTGTTTTTAGTTCAACAGTAGATCAACAAAGAGAAGTGCAAAGTCCTGCAGCTGGGGAGGAAGAACACTGGATACCGGTATATTGGGGCTGACCAGCTGGAAAGCAGCTCTACAGAAAAAGACCCAGGGGTCCTGGTGGACACCAAGCTGAACATGAACCAGCAATGTTGCATTGCAGAAAAGAAGTCAAATTATGTCCTGGGCTGCATTAGGAGGAGTGTTGCCAGGAAGTCAAGGGAGATGATCCTTCCCCTCTGTTCAGCACTGGTGAGGCCACACCTGAGCACTGTGTCCAGTTTTGGGCTCCCCAGTACAAGAGAGACATCAACACACTGGAGAAAGTCCAGCAAAGGGCCACAAAGATGATTAAGAGTCTGGAGCATCTCTCCTGTGAGGAAAGGTTGAGAGAACTGGGACTGTTTAGCCTGAGTGAGAGAAGGAGGATCTCATCAATGTCTATAAACACCTGAAGGGTGTGTGCCAAGAGGATGGAACCAGGCTGTTTTCAGTGCTGCCCAGTGACAGGACCAGAAGCAGTGGCACAAACTGAAACACGGGAGGTCCCCCCTGAACATCAGGAAACACATTTTTACTGTGAGGATATCTCCATCTGATATTCGAAAGCTGCCTGGACTTGGTCCTGAGCAACCAGCTCTAGAAGACCCTGCTTAAGCAGGGTGTTAGACAAGATGACCTCGAGAGGTCCCTTCCAACCTCAACCATTTTGTGATTCTGTGAATGCAGATTTTCTGTAGGATTCAAATTATTGTATTGGACCTTTGCAAGTGAGAAGAGCATGATCTAGTTAAGACATCTATATTCACTTACTTGTGTCTGATATCATGGTTGTATTTGCAAGTTTTGGAGAGAGATATCTAAAACTTGGGACTAGCAGATGCTAATTACTGCTAAGTGAATCACCATATAATGTTAGAAACACTAAGTTGCTCTGTCTTCTTTGCCCTTCTCTCTCTCTTTTTTTTTTTTTACAATTTATTTTATTATTGTTGTTCTGAATTTTCTTGTTATATCCTATTTTACATCTGAATTGTGAAACCTTGAGTGCCTTGGATGCATCTTCTTGCCTGGCTGGCAGCTAGTAGAAACTTTTTGAAGTGGTACTACATATTGCATTGCACTTGGAGAAAACTGCCAGCAGTGGAGAAGCAGCAGTCACATTTCCTGAGAGTGCCACCAGTTTTGATGGAATCTTTTATCTGAATTCGATGCTCTTGTCAAGGTCGAGGGCTTACTGCAATATCTTCAGCAGGGCAAGACCTGTCCTGTCCTTATTTCTTAACTTTCTGTGACACTACAAACAAGTCGTATGGCTTCTGTTCCCCAGGTGACAAATGAGAAGCATAAGCCTCTCACCCCACAGGTGAGTCATGAAGATCATAATATGAGACACTTAGTGATACACACTATATAAATACATTCAATTTATTTTTTTTTTTAAATCTGTATCATAGAAACATCTATGAACTGCAACTGAGATCAGAGTCCTATTCTGTTGAACACATGGGTCAAGAGAGTCAGTCCCTAGGAACTGAGGCCGCGCATCCCGACTCTTGGTCTTGACCCCTGGCAATACTGTATTCTGCCTTGGTAAAATGAAAAAAAAAAAAAGAAATTGCAAGTGCTTTAACATAGACCAGTTCCTCCTGGGATGCCTCGTGAAAACAACTCAATGAAAACAACTCAATACATATAACTGAAAAGGTAAAACAAATCAACCAGCTAACCAGATACTCAGAGAAAGGATAAAAAAGACATCTTTCTCTTCTGTTCTGTGTGTTCACTTTGCTTTGCTATAATGATGCCACCTGCTTCCTTTTAGGTGAATAACAGTCTTTTATTTGCAAAGGTTTTTCTTGAACATATTCCAGTTGAGGAAGAACATGTTCTTCCACTTCTGGTAAAAAAAATCCTGAAACCCAAGACTTACATCTTGGGGACAATCTGTCTGTCAATACACATCAGATGTGTTGACCATAAGTTGATTTAGTATTCTGCACCCATATTTTCTCATGAGGTGGACTAATGAGAAAGGAAAATAGATAAGGGAAATGTCAAGGAGAATTGCAGTGAAAATTTAGATTGTTTTGCAGGCAGGTAAATAGAAATGGGGATAAAAAGCAGGAACTTTCATTCTGCTACAATTGCTTCTGCTGTACAATACCAGACACTTTTTAAAAGAGAATTTTGGAAGGAAAAAAGCCCTTCATTATAGAAACCTGGCTGCCTCCATCAAATCTGTAGGTAAACATATTCTTACACTATGCCTGGCAGGAGAGGTAATCACAAACATGACTTGTAGCAAATGAATGTTATTATAAAGTATATTCTAGTTCATTTATGGTGAGTGTCTGTGAGAACTTGCACAGTTTTGAAGAATCTATTGTTAGAGCAAAATTGTCTCTCGATGAAACACAAAAACTGTAGGAACTAGTGCTATCTGTGGTGATGGAAATAAGAAATGTTACTGTTGCAGGGTCCTGTATGCTGACTGATGTTCAAGTTCCTTTATCAATCATCATTCAAATGAAATCATATACTCAGACAGCATGTGCTGATGAAATTATTTGTTTCCCCAAATTAATCCAATATAATTTATCATGTTATTCTTTTTTAGTAACTCTCTTCTTCTTTTCTTACTGGTTTCAAACTAGTTATTTAAAAAAAAAAATGTATTTCAGCCTTTTATTGTAGGAAGATGGTGTAGGGCAAAGGAGTGCAACATGAACTAGGATGCAGGAGAACTGGTGTTTGTGTTAAGCTCTTCCATGGATCTGGCCAACAAGTCAGGTGGCATTTTTTCCTCTTTTTTTCTGTTTTAAAGATGGTGATAATGATACTGGCCTCCTTGAATAAAGTGCTTTCATATCTAGTTGCTGAGGAGATATGCATTTTGTGAAAGTCAGGCATTTCAGCAGCTATGCAAGGCAAACAGTCAGCTCCTGCTTTATTTGGTCCCTGCTCCCTCTGACTTGAGCTCATAAATTTAGATAAAAACAAGTGACAGTAGCAGATAACCAGTTGCCTTCTTCATGTGTAGATACATAGATAATCTCAATCAGATGGGAGCAAAGAACAGATGTTCCCTAAACATATGTGCAAACAAAAAATTCCAAGTGTGAATGTTCATGAGCAATGAATAAAACAGGAGAAAGGAACAAAGTATGATTTCAGGATGTAAACAAATATTTCTGAGACCTGATTTGGAAATTTTCAGCTAGCTCTAAAACCAACACATTTAAGAAAATGAAAGGATTTAGGGATTTAATTTTTTTTTTTAACTCTGAGCCATGAGAACATAATCTAAGTGTTTACAGTCTTTTCTGAACAAGAATAAGATGGCTAAATGGACATTGTTCCAGGACATGCATCTGTTTGCATCTAGACTTCTCTCCATGTGGCTGAATTTGTAATGTAGACAAAGAATTAACTTTCCTTTCCAGATTCTTTAAGTGCTAAATTAATTTCTTCATTATTCAGTTTCAGTCAGTTTCCTTTACAACCTTGCAGGACTTTTATTTTTCTCAAAGTGAGAATTAAAATGACTTATTAAAAACTCAGCTGTTCTACTACTCTTATATTTTTCCTTCCTTCAAAAGATCTGGCTACATTTTACTCAAACTTTCTTTTTACCCTACTTTTAAAATATTATCTCATAATGCCATTGATTTCAGGGCAGATCTACAACAACCTCCAGGAGAAAATTAGGTTGAAGTCTCTAATTGTAAAGATATTTTTCTGCTACCTGACAGGCTACTCATTAGCAGTATTACAAATAGGAGATAAGTTGTTAAGCTTGGATTGAATGTCTTAAATCACTACATGCTACCTTCTTTCATCATTGAATGGGATGCAAAAAACAACTGTGAGCTTTTCTAAGATATAAAGATATAAAGATATAAAGAAGACACGTGATATAAAATAGATATAAGGTAAAAAAAGGTATTTTTCTGTAAACACGATTATGTTTTCACTGTTAAGATGTTGATCTTGTTCATGCTTCTGGAATTTCAGAGATGACATTGTAGTTTTGTTCTAAATATGCAAAAACAAACCTGGAAGATGTTGTTTTCTCTCAGTGTATACATTATAAAATGTCATGAAAATATGAATCTCCTACTTTTTAAAAGCTTTTGGGTGCATGTGTGAAGGGTGTGTGTTAAAAATACGTGTAGTTCTCCACACCCTTTCATACAAATATACTTTTTTCATGTGGTTAAAGAAATCCCAGATACCTTACCAAACAGGAATATTTACAAGTGTTTTTCTTTCACGTACACTGACTTAAAAGGTATTTCACCTTTGAGGAAATAACCCATATGATGTATTTTGTACACCATCAGTAGCAAATCCATCTTAGTGAAAATTATTCTCTTTACTTCGCATTTGTACGAAAGCTGCTTCATAAGGTCAAAGATATGAGTTCTCTTTTTCACACTACCTTGAGCAAAGCAAAGGTGAAAGCTGTAAAATATCAGCAAGCTTGCTTGGCACCTGATCAGCTCTGATTTACAAGGATGTTCATGTTTCTGTTATCGAATGAATATATTTGCACTAGCCTGCTTTAATTTAGATATGTTCCAGACCAGTTAACTGGAAGAGCTAAATAGGTGTTCGGTGTTTAATAGGTATTATTAGTAGTTTTATTTAACTTATTAGTAGAGCTGGGTAGAAAATGGTTTTCCTCAGCCTCTGAAGTTTTTGAGATTTAAGAAGAATGTTCCTATGCCACACGAGGAAAGGATTATATATCCTGTTGGGGTTTTCGTGTGTGCGTGAGTGTCCGTACACACACACAGTCCTCATAAGAAAAGAATAAGGTAAAATTCTTATCTGCTGGTGAGCCTGCTGCTTATATAAACCCAGAGCAAATGGGCTGAATTGAGGTAATTTTTATGTCTACAATACTAAGTACTGTGGGATGGGTTGAAAAATTCCCAATCATTTCCATTTAGTCATTCATTTTGGTGATAGTTTTCTCCTTGTGTTTTCCCTTCTTTATTCCCTTTCTTCTCAGAGCATATTTTGCAAAGATGGTCGCTTTCAGATAAATCTGTTGAAATTTTAACAACAGTGATTCTTCAAACATCTGGCACAACATCTGGGCTCGGAGTCATGAGAATAACTAGCACCCTCCCTCCTGTCCTCCTCATTCGTACTTAAAAATCAAAACAGGTATCTAGTGGTTTTTCTGCTACCTCAGTTAGTATATAATGTGAGAGACTCCACAGGAAAGGAGCCCTCTTAGAGAAGGTGAGCACACACTTCTCAAAGGTGGACAGTATGGTTGGCAAGCAGGTCCTGGGATATTGGGTGCTGCCTCTGCGGCTGCAGCAGCTCACTTTTCTGCCATCTCTTGGTTTCCCTCTTGCTTTGTCTTGTTCCAGCTGCTTTTTCCTGCCCCCATAATTGCAGTTGGCTCTTGTGTTCAGAATCACTTGCATTTTCAACACCAACCTGCCTCTGATTCTTTAAAATGGTTTCAGGCTCCTGTTTCTCTCTGTTTTCTTCCAGCTTCTCATGCTGTGCAGCTACAGGACATGGACAAAAAGGTCCAGGTTGCCAGATGGGTCCAAAGCAGCACAGTTTGTCCCAACAGACTTTTTTTCTGGTTGAGCTGAACTATCTGTGCTTTTTGTTTCCAGCCACATCAGCTCTTCTGGCTAGGCAGGTTTTTGCATGGTGTGCTTTAATGAACTCACTGAAAGCTTCAGGCTGGTTCATCATTTCTAATTTAGCTAACATTGCAGTCATTACTCCTCAGAAGACAGTGCCATGCTGTCCTAAACTGATGATGGCTGCTTTTCCAAGCCAAACATTCAAATCTACTTGGATAAACCAAGCAAAATCCATTTCTAAACAGCTTTATTATTTAGATTGTCTTCCAAATAAGGAACAAGCTTAAGTGAAAGAATACTGTTTGTATTTTCTGCAACTTAACTTCTTTATCTGAAATAAACAATCACAAGAAATTCCAGTATCTTTCCAAAACTTTTAGGAGAAAATTCAGAAATAGAATATGGGTTTGGTGAGGAGGCAAAGAACAGCACAAATTGGGATTGTGCTTGATGATTGTGCTAGATTGGGGATTGGACTAGATGATCTTTTGAGGTCCCAATCCCTAACATTCTGTGATTCTGTGAAATTGAACAGACTGCATTGTTCTCACAGACTTGAGTGTTGACCCTTCAGGTTCAGTGCACGCTCTTCTTCCTAACCTAACCAAGCCATGAATCTTACCTAGCCAACAAATGTTACCAGAAGACACTTGCATATAGCTTGTGCGTTACCAGCTCGTGCAGCTTAATGGAGGGACACACTTGTGCGTGTGCGTTTTTTTGCATTAATGTACAATGGTTATATCTGAGAAAGGTATTTGTCTGCTGAGCACTAGGAAAGAGCTTGTGCATCTTAGTTTTATAGACCACCCTACTGTAGAGGCTGAAGTCCATGCTGTTAGCTAGCTACCTTGAAATCACCCTTAAATCACATTAAAGCAAAGCTAGTACAAGTGTGTATTTAGTTAGTGTGTAAAAGGGGCTCTAAAGTTACGGACGTTTACAAAGGCAGAAGATTCAGTTAGTTGTTTGTTTGTTTGTTTGTTTTTTTTTTCCTAAGAAGAGCTCTAACATTTCCTCCCACACTCAAGTAACAAAACGTTAGATGTTTACAAGCCCTGGTCAAGGACCTTATTCTTAAGAACCTTTACTGCATTCGTGGGAGAGGTGTTTGAGTTGGGGACGCATGCTTGTTTCTGACCTCCTTCTCAATTGTTAACCCCCCTCCCTTGTTTGGAAATGCTAAAGGCAAAGCAAGGGCAGTCATGGCATGCACTTAGCTAAACTATTAGCAAGCAGTACCTTACTGAGGGATAAAGCAGCCTTGTCTGCCTGGTGAAGCAATGAACAAGTCCCAGTGAAGAGCCTTTCTACACCCTTCTCAGCTGTGGTGCCAACAAAAAACTTCGATAGTAGTTAGGCACTGGTGTCTTCCGGTCACTGCCCATTCTGGTGTTCATTTCTCCCTTGTGCTTTCACCATCTGTTTGGCATTTGCTTGTAGACTATTAAGTTTAATGCTAGGCTCTTTTTGGGGATGGCAACATTTCCACTGCTGTTTTTGCGTGGTTAGTAGCCACAGCAGGGTTCTAGGTGCTAACATAGAGATGTGCAGGGACATATTTTTTCCTGATGCTGCAGATCTAGACAAAGACCCTCACATATTTTATTATGTTCTAGCTCTCTGCTGCTGCCATCTACTTTGGAATCAGTAATTTGGAGGTTTAAGATTTCAATGCTTTTTAGACACCTTGCCCTCCCACCCCCAGCAGCCCCAAGTCCCATATTTTTTTGAAGCCACTTGGTCTCTTTCAACAACAGTGTCATTACTCGGTGGAGATGCAGTGTGTAGATCAAACACTTTAACATAATATCTGCTACCAATAGCTGACACATCTTGTTGCCGTAGAATAGATTGCAGTGTGTATGACTGGTATTTATCACTGAATAGATAGGAGGAGAGAAGGGGATGAATGGACAGAAAATTGTGAGCTCTCCAGCTCTCAAAACCAGAGATTTAAAAATCAGTAATTCTACTGTCTTCCTCTGTCTTCTAAAACGCCTACAGAAAAGAGCAGTGAAAAGAGGATATAGAGACTTGCCATTGTTAAGAAAGCTGCACTAATGCGTGTATTATGAAAACGAGTAAATAAGTATGGGAGCTGCCTTAGTTAACCTAGCAGAAGTGTGAATCAAATGCTGCTCTCTCCTGACCTCCTGTAGTGTCCCTTGCCTCCGTGTTTTAAATATCTGATGACCTTTCTGTATCGCACATTGTACTTTAAGAAGAAGTAAGCTTTGTGTTGGCCCTTGTCAGGCCAAAAGCCACAGCCAGTGCCAGGCCCTCTTTGTCAGCCTGGGCCCCACAAGGCTTGTCTTTCTCCTCCATGGAAAGATCAGAGGTGACCTGCAGTGTCTCGTTTTTCCTTAGCTATGCCATGCCCACCTGCTCTGCCACTGCTTTGTTTGGTGCCACCAGCACGCTGCGGTGCGGTAGCTTTGCCCTGGGGCTTGGCAGCAGGCTGGGAACATCTCCAGCTGGACACTGCCTGGGGCTGGGGCCAGGGCCAGTTCCTGCCTTGTGGTACATGTGTTTGGTGCCTGTCAGTGGCATTGGCATGTGCACCTCACACGTGCATCCCCCAGTCATGGGCGCAGCCTTCTCCTTCATGATCTGCCTCACTGATGCGAGCCAGCTTGTTTCATGCCTCAACGTCTGCAATCCCCATATGGCTCTTCCCACATAATCCTGGGTAGGAAAGACTGTAGACTTCACAAATGACCCTTCATATAATGTTTTCAGGGTCTTTGAGAAAAAATAACAAGCAAGTGTTGCTTGTTGCCACTGTTGCTGTTTCGTCCATGTGTTCCTTTAAGGCCCTCTAATAATAATCAATAAGTGCCAGCTATTCCTAAGAGAGAAGCAGAGTGAAGAAAAAGGTGAAAATACCATTGTTTGCTAGCAAAGAATTGCTCATCACTGGAAACTGTAAATGGGGATTGATTATTTCTACTTTTGTTTAATGTGAGGCTACTTGAAGTTTTGTAGCAAATAGGTTGTATTTCCTTTCCTCTTGGCTGCAGAGTCTGTGCTGTTCTTGAGCATCTTTAAGAAAAACTTACATTCATTTAGCTTATTTATTTTATCTACCTCATGAGGATGTAGTCACCAGGTACATATTAGCAGTTAAAAGGGATACCCAGAGAAATCCCAAATAGGTTACATATCCTTAACATGCCTTAACCCATTTCAACTAATGTTATTCTCAGATCATTTGAGACATAGCTTTAAAAAAATATGTGGTTTAACAAGGGAATAATAAGCAAGTCAAATATTTTACAGGGAAAATCCTGGTATATGGTGCTGTCTGTTGTAGAGGGACCTGGTTCTAATAATGAATCCATCAGAATCAGTAGAAATGACTGATGGGTTAGATCACATTTTTCTTTTTGTCTAGGAAAGTCACCATATCAGGACAAAGCTGAACATGTGCTAAAACACTCACCCAAACTGGAACTGAAATCAGTCAGCCTGCACTTTACCTGTGCTTTGGCCACTCACTGCCATCCTATTGGAGTTTCTGCAAGACTGAAGAGGAG
Organism: Antrostomus carolinensis; assembly: GCF_000700745.2. Classification (NCBI taxonomy): domain Eukaryota; kingdom Metazoa; phylum Chordata; class Aves; order Caprimulgiformes; family Caprimulgidae; genus Antrostomus; species Antrostomus carolinensis. The sequence goes on along the minus strand of NW_010326885.1, from coordinate 5,610 downwards.
AAGTCAAGATGACTGAAAGGATAAACAGCAGCAAAGAGCAGAACGAGGTGAGGAGATAAAGTGAGACATCAGATGGGATGTTGGAGGTAGGCTTTCACATCCAGCTTTAGAGGGATCTTCAGGCAACTAAACTTAAGCCAGTGCTGGAATGGGTCACGGAGAAAATCAGTGAAGAATGTGTTAAAAGAGAAAGGAAATGCCTGAGCAGTGTAGCATGGCCACGCTATAGCTCTCTTGCTGGATCAGGAGGGTGTCTACATGAAATTTCCTATTATAGATAGCCAGGCTGGAATGACATTTTTCTTTATAAATTATATTTTCAAACTAGGTTAAGCCAGACTTTCATAAACGTTAATGATTAGCATGGAGAACCGTCATCTTGTAATGCCTCCAATTCAGGCAACACACAAAAAGGCAAGTCAGTTTCTATACTGTATTCTATCTTTTTTAAGCTAGTATTGACAATGGTGAGTGCCAGATTTGCAGCCGTTCTGTGCTCCTGGCAGAAACCGAAGAAGGTGTCTTCAAAGTGCAATTAGCACAGCATGTACATTGTGCCTCCTGGATTATTAAATACTGTATTCCATAAAAGCCAGACCAAGCTTATATGCATCTATACCATTGTTGTTACAGTAAAACTGATCTCTCTGTGTCTGGATGTGCTGAAGAAATTTGAAAGTTAGGTATTATTAGTGCTGGTTTTATCCATTATTTTTTTTTCTTTCATTTGATGTTCTTGTAGCATTTTGTATTCAAATCTGTGAAGAACATCAGACCAGACAGTCCCTTAAATAGTATTTCCTTGAAGTCTGTCAGCTGCTGTGTAATGTTGCATTTCTTTTCTTACAGACAGTATAATATATATTATTAGGGCATAGCACTAAGTCTTTGTAGTGCAACATACAGGTATTCAATCAACACTGGAATTTTACATCATTATAGGTGAAAAAGCAGTTCTTAGTTAAAAATTCTTCTGGATATTTAGAAGGGCTCTTAACAAAGGCTATAACTTTTGGGGCCTTTGATCTCCAGTCCATTTTTTCATGTTACCGTTTCAGCTGTGGAAAGGACATCATCTTGGCTCAAACATTGTGAGAATGTCTGAGATATTTCCAGGGAAACATTTTGAGAAAGTCAGAGCTGTTGAAAAGAAACTTAAAGCAGATGGATAACAGAACAGGAGAAAATGGGTTGAAAAGAATAGAGTCAAAAAAGGAGACAGGAGGAGGATAAAAGACAGTTTGGAAGATGGCTGAAATACTTTGAAAAACTGAGGAGAAAACAAACAAAAATGTAGAGGGGGAAAAAAAGTAAAATATTCAGCAATAAAGAGAAATGAGCAAAAGAAAAAAAAAGAAAAAAATAAAAGTAGAAAAGAGGAAAGAATGAAAGATGGGATGGAAAACATATGAATGGATTGATGGCAAAGGAAAAAAAGAAAACAAGAAGTGTCTAGATGTGTAAATTAATTTGGAGAGAGATTATGTCCTTAACATTGTCATATGGGCATTACATGAGTTTTGCTGACAACTTCAAAGTGAGCAAGGAGAAGAAAAAAAAAGAGGAAGTTCTATACTTTGGACAGTAAAGATGTATGGGTATTCAGGAGTCATAAACTACAGATAAATCTGGGGGGCTCAGAACTGACAACATCAGATTTTGAAAATAGGTTTGTGAGATATTTTTTGCATCTAAAGTAGAAAACAGATATACTGTGACCAATGCTAGACCTAGTATTTTGTTTTGTCGGAGAGAATCCATATCTTGTGCTGCTCTGCTAACGAGTCAGTGCTTATAGTCTTAGTTTGGCATTTCTTTAATAAATTCTATAAAGGGACTGAAATTCAAAATCAGTATTGGTTTTGAGTTTGAGAAGATTTATATTTCTTCAAAGGTGTATCTTAAGCGTAAATAATCCAGGGTTTACCTAGCCTCATTGAACCCTCAAAATTCAGCTGGAAAGAGTCTTTGACGGCTGAGATCAATGTATTAGAATGTTTTCTAGCCATTGTTCAGGTAGGAACTTTGATATGCAAGATCAGGGTTGGACAATATCTCAAGGCATGCGTATTTTCTGTGCCATTCTCCAGCTGCTCTGAATGCCAGTTTAAAACAGCCCAATGTGTGAATTTATTTCAGCACAGGACAGTGATGATGATGATGATTATTATTATTATTATTATTTCCCAAAAAAGTTATGTCACAATTCTAAGGGTGAGTCTAGCAAAGATATGCAGCTATTTGGAAAAAAGAGGTTCTTTCTTAAGGAAGAAAATGCTGACATTTTAGAAGTCAGAGCTCAGTGTTCAACTTTTGAAGGTATCTTGACTTACAAGTGCTGAGTCACCTGTTGTATTTATTGATTTGAAATTGGTTATTCTTAAATAACTCCGTTTATTTACATATTTCAATATGTGTCTAAGATCTGAACTTTAGTCTAATGCTGTTCAAAATTTAGGGCCAAATTTATTACCAGGTCTTCAGGCTTTACGCTTGCTATATAAAATCATATGAAAAACCTTACAGTATTTGTTTTTTAAACAGGTAATTGAGACAAACTGAGCATGCTTGTTTAAGAAATCAGAACTGTTATTCCTTTTTAGTAAAGTCAAATTTGGGGTTCTGCTGGTGAGTGGTAGACAAAAGATGCAAAAATCTTTATTTAAAAAAAAATGCAGAAAATCCCATTTTCCTGGACATACAAAGAATGGAGTAGAGCACATTTCTTTGCCAACATCTTTTAGACATAATTTTATCCAGATGGTACTCTTTCTAGACTGTTCTTCAGTTACACTCCTTTTTCAGTCAATTACCTTCACTTTATCTCTAGTTTTTTGATTTCCTGTGACTTCTCCTGCTCACATAAGCACCTCTACTAAAAATAATTGTCCTAGAACCCTTTTGTACGTGTGTCTGTTGTGTACTTCTCAGTTCTGGCCAGAACCTTGTGTTTTGGAAGCTGCAAATTGTTCCCATCTTTTGCTCCATGAAAAAATTCCTTATGTTTGTTCCTTTCCAAACGAAGAACAGTTGTTAAATCATTGACTTTGAATAGAATTTTAGCAAATCGTGACAGTACAATGCAGATCATTGTTGTGCATTACTTGATCATTTTGAAATGGATTCTCTATGAATGTTTGTTACCAATTTTCTAATAGCTTCTCTCAACTCTTTCTAGTAAAAGAATGAGAAAGGAAGGGCTGAGCCTTATGCTGAAGTCTTGACTGAACTCTGGATAAATCACTGGTCTGGTTGCAAGCAGCAGCAGATCAAGAATTACATTCTATGTGTCTCTAAGCAAGTCTCTGATTTATTTTGTGCTTTAGCTCACAAGATAAAAATGCAATCAATCATTTTTTTTTTTTTCCCATTGTTTATTCTTTCCCATAAATATTTGGGCAGGGTAAGCCCTGGTTTTTATTTGGTTATCTTTTACCCAGATCTGAAACATATTTATCACACACGTTTCAAGGCCGTTTCCTTTGTGCTACCGTAATATAAGGATGCAGTAGTTTTCATCTTCTCAGGAAAATGTTAGGGCGGTGACAGATGAAGTTTGGACGTCTCTGAAGTTGAGTTAAGCTCACAGAAGTTCAGGCACAGAGATGAGTTTCCTGAGAATACCTTACCTATCTGCAGTTTACTTAGGAACAGGCTCCCTCATGAGGTAATCTCTCCTGCTTCAGACCTAGGTAGAAATGCCACAAAGCCAGCCTGTCTCTGGGGTGTGGTGATTTCAGTTATCTGTACAGGTTGGGATTCAGTGGCAATTTTTGAATGCAATATACCAGTAAAATAATAATAATTAAAAAATAGTTTAACTTAATTCTGTGTTCCTCTCTCTACCTGCCTTAGAATAGGGTTAATATTTTTTTTTCCAGTCAGGACTGCAGTGCATTTTAATTAATGTTGGGAATACTTGTGCAGCAGATGTGTAATTCATGGCTACCTAAACTTTAATGCTTTTGTGCTTTTACTTCTGTTACAGAGTCACTGTTCTTGTTGGGAAATGGAAAAGAGCTCTATAATATACCTGTGAAAAGTACTTTAGTTTCTATGGACTTCAAAATTGTTTTCACTAAATCTCTGCAGCTTTTTAAATGCCTTTACTTGCTTCTGTACAAGGAAAGCATTTTTTTTTTTCTTAAACAGACCTTAACAGTTCATCACGCTTTTGAATAACAAGTGGTTGATCATGTACCTTAATTACAAGAGCAAATTGAAGGCAGTTGTACTATTCATCAAAATAAATCACATATTAGTTAACTAATGAAAAAGTCAACAGGCAGAAGAATAATGCCACAGCAGTGTTAGTAAACACAGGGACAAAATTCTTAGCTGTTGTAAATCAGCATGGCCTTAATCTCTTCAACTGAGTTCTGCTGGAGGATGCCAGGTAATGATCTGACCTTTTTTGGGTAAACCTGTGAAGAAATATGTGCACCCTTTGGGAAATTAGGGTGCAGTGTTCATTGATGCTTGATATTTACATGTTGCTTTTTATCTGTCCTTTCAGATAAAACAAAGAATCATGTTACTTGTATAATGGGAGACTGGCTTCTGTTCTGGGGAGTGTGATTTGCAGTTCCCATTTTCCAAGCCAGTTTGATGTGCTTACAGACAGAGATTAAATGTCTGGGATCAGCAAGTTCAGTCATTAGGTGAAGTAAGGAACTGTGATGCTGCAGATACAACATTTTGAGATCTAGATAAAAGATTAAAGGCCAGAGTTATTCAGTGCACAAAAAGAAACACATTTCACATGTAAGGATAATGATTTTCTTTTAGGGAAGGAGTGCAATAGCTGTTCTCGGTGCAGTGCTGGCTCACAGAAAATGGAATGTTTTCTCCAAACACTACTTGGGTCTCTTGTTTTTATTGTTTTGTTTGTTGAGAATCTCTCCAGTGCTGCAGGTGCTTTCTAGATATGCAAAGTTCCCATCCCTCCAAACCTCGTCAGTAAACAGAGGTCAGAGGAAGGAAGTAACAACATGGATTTTCTATAGGAGTCAATCCATTTTGCTATAGACAGCAGGGCAGAAAATGGATTTTGAAGGATGGATAAAGAGCAGAAGGCAGAGGAAGGTTCAAGATAAATTAGTAAAGATCAGCTGATGCAGAGAGGGACTGCAGAAGGGTCCCACAAGGTGACTCTACAAGGGTGTGATAAAAGGGCAGGAAGAGTTAAAAAATGGGGCAGAATGCAGGTAATAGGATGGGCAAATCTCCTGATGAAGTAAGTGCAGTATCCACATGACTTTAAAAAGGTCTTCAACGCATTTGACTATAACAATATATACCAACACTTGCTGTAAAAGCATTAATTTGGGTGGGGGATGGAGAAGGCTAAGTGCTAGAGAATTGGGAAATGCCAGATTTCTGCAAGCTGTGTTGCTTTGGGTTGGTATAATGGAAGGGCTCTAAAAAGGAGTGTGGGGGGGTGGGGGGAAATCACATGTAATATTTAAAGAAAGCAACACAGTACACATAGAGTTGGGAGGATATGTTGAACCTGATGAGGTTCAACAAGAGCAAGTGCAGAGTCCTTCACCTGGGGAGGAATAACCACCTGTACCAGGACAGGTTAGAGGCTGACCTGCTGGAGAGGAA
>NW_010326884.1:0-249 GCF_000700745.2 Antrostomus carolinensis | reverse complement strand
TTTTCTTCCAATTGCTTAGAGATGGTATCAAGAATGAGCTGTTCCATCACCTTCCCAGGGATGGAGGTGAGGCTGCCTGGCCTGTAGTTGCCCAGATCCTCCTTCTTGCTCTTTTTGAAGACTGGAGTGACATTGGCTGTTCTCCAGTCTTCAGGCACCTCTCTCGTTCTCTAAGACCTGTTAAAGATGATAGAGGACAGTTTAGCGATCAGTTCTGCCAGCTCCTCAGCACTGGTGGGTGCATCCCAT
>NW_010326883.1:716-992 GCF_000700745.2 Antrostomus carolinensis | reverse complement strand
CCCAGTCCCAGGGCTATACTGGGACATACTGCTTTCCATGCTGGTCCCAGTTCCAGTCCCATACTGGCCATGCTGGTCCCAGTTCTATGGCTATACTGGGCCGTTGCCAGTCCCTGTACTGGTCCCAGGGCTATACTGGTCCAGGGCAGTCCCAGTTCTCATCCCAGTCCCAGAGCTATACTGGGACATGCTGGTCCCCGTGCTGCTCCAGATCCAGGGCTACACTGGTCCCAGTTCCAGTCCCATACTGGTCCAGGCTGGGCCCTGTGCTGGTCC
>NW_010326883.1:0-369 GCF_000700745.2 Antrostomus carolinensis | reverse complement strand
ACTGGGTCATACTGGTCCCAGTCCCAGGGCTATATTGGACCTTGCTGGTCCCAGTTCCAGTCCCATACTGGGCTGGTCTGGTTCCCATGCTGGTCCCAGTTCCAGGGCTATACTGGGTCGGTCTGGTTCCCGTGCTGGTCCCAGTTCCAGTCCCATACTGGGCCAGGCTGGTCCCTGTACTGGTCCCAGTCCCACAGCTATACTGGTCCCAGGGCTATAATGGAACATGCTGGTCCCTGCACTGGTCCAGTTCCAGGGCTATACCGGGACATACTGGTCCCAGTCCCAGGGCTATACTGGGACATACTGGTCCTAGTCCCAGGGTTATACTGGTCCCAGGGCTACACTGGGCCAGGCTGGTCCCAGTCC
>NW_010326882.1:0-7782 GCF_000700745.2 Antrostomus carolinensis | reverse complement strand
TATATATATATATATATATTCTGTGATATAAATACTGAGATGGTGAGATAGCTGCTGTCACCTTTCAGTCCAGAGCTAGCTATTAGGATAGAGTATCTCTGTGGATGTGGCCCCACAGGGTTCCTGGTCTCATTTTGGACATGTCCCACCTGGGACCTTCTTGGTTCTCAGTCTAAATGGCCAGGGCTTTGTTAAATCCTCTGTCAATACAACTATGCAGAAGAAATGGGAACCTAGAAAATGTCAGTTTAAGTCGTATATTCCTTGGGAAGTTGCTTTGGGTGGTTTGATTTGGTTTATGCAAAGCAGTGGTCTCATGCAAAACATTCAACAGGTTGTGTAAGAATATATTACCCATGAGAAATGTTTTGTACTATATGTTATGTGCTTGGGTCTGGTTTTCAGCTGCTCATTTTCTCTGGTTTTCTTTCTGCTGAAGGATTTGCAGGTCAAGTTAAGAACACAGAATTAATAGATGTAATAGAATGAAAGGGTAGGAACCTGAAAACAGTGTCTGGATTAGGGTTTAAGGTCAGGAGATGTTTAGGTGAATAAATGGGTATTTTGGCATTGTGCCTAAATCAAGAAATTAAAAAAAAAAATGATATGAGAAAAATTGCTTGAGTCAAACTGAGTCCTGTCCAGTTTGATAGACAAATCAGACAAAAAAATAAATAACTGCCTCGGTTGAAATCACAATATTCCATCTAACCTGAAACAGCAGATTCACTAGCTCCTTCATTGGATGCTTTGATTTGGAAATTGGATACATTCGAAATGACATCCTGAAATGTAATTTTAGGACATTTTTCCAAATTATCTCCCCACCCTTCAATTTATTTCGAAAGAAAGAAAGAAGGTTGAGAATTCAGTCCAGGTTTGTGAAGAGTTTTACTCCCTCTGAAATTTAAATTCAGGAGATGTTGCTGTCAGGTTTTTTGCTGTGCTTCAGCTTTTTCCTTGTGATCTTAAAAAAAGGCTCTTATTTGTTTAATTTTCTAAATGAGCTTGATAATAAATATGCTGTATTAAAGCCACCTGTTACAAACTAAAACTGCACTAAAAATATAGTCCTTGGCATCCTTCTGGGATCATCTCCATGTACATCAGGATTTTATATCTCTTTGTCTTTTGCCTGGAGAATATGTAAATATGCAAAACCTCTCTTGTGTTTTCCATTTCTTCAATGCTTGGTGTTGGATCACTCTAATTTTACTCAACTCCACCTCCGGAGTCTAAATGACATAGAAGAAAGGAGATGATATTTAAGGAGCAGCATCAAAGAGGTTGGTTGGTATCTGCAGGAAGGAAATGGGCTCTGAAAGGCCACAGAGGAGAAGAACAAAGCAAAGCAGATCGAGATGGGTATCAACCTATCTACCAACTCGTGTCTTTTTAGGCTCTGAGCTTAGCTCAAATGTTGATTCTTGTCCTGCTGGCTCCTTTGGTTTTATATTTGCTCCCTCCTGTACTTTGCAGGTCAACAGCACAACTAAAAGATGTCCTGTGAGAAAACTCTATGCACTGAGCCGTGCTCCGTCCCGTGCGACGTAAAATGCCCTGAGCCCCGTGCCGCAGCCTGCAACGAGCCCTGTGTCATCGCCTGCCCAGACTCCCGCGTGATTATCTTCCCACCTCCTGTGGTTGTCACCCTCCCAGGACCCATCCTCACCACCTACCCTCAGGAAACTATTGTGGGCTCCACAGAGTCAGCCGCGCTGGCTGGCTCGTTGGAGTCGGGTGTGGCGATTACTTCGGGGCAGAAGGGCATTGGGTGCATCGAGCCCTGTGTTGATCAGTGTGCCACACAGCTCGTGACAAAGTGTGAGACCCAGTGTGTTCCTCAGTGCGTTCCTCAGTGTGCTCCTCAATGTCCTGCCCCATGTCCGGCCCCGTGTCCTGCCCCATGTGCTGCCCAGTGTCCTGCACCATGTCCTGCTCCATGTCCTGCCCCATGCGCTCCCCAATGCGTGCCGGAGTGCTCCTACACCTATTCCACTCGCTGGAAGCATCCTTGCCAGAGAACCTTCTGTAAGAAGATCTAAATCAACTTAAACCAAAGAATAGTCATGGGAAAAGAACAAGGAAAGAAGCAAAAGAATCTGGCATATGATTTACAGGCATGGCTACGGGAAAGGGAAGCACCTCTGAAAACCAGGACCCTACATTTAATTCCTATCTAGTGCTTTAGCTTAGATTAATGCTTTCTTTATTCTTGTGGCTTTGCATCTTTCTATGCTTTTAACTTTCTCTACCCAGTTTGACATTGACCGTGGTTTTCAAACAAAGCACACGTAGGGGTTGGAATGTCAGACTCAAGTGAGGAAAGCAAAGATCTCGATGAAATGTGTCACGCTGGAACGGGTAATTGGTTTTAGCTTTTCTTGTCTCTAGAAATATGCTCTTTCTAGTCTGCATTATTCTTCCTGCAAATGTTTACTCCACTTTGCATTTACATTAAAATGCTGCTGCATCCAACCATTGGCCTTCTGAATCTCCTTTTTCCTCTGCTACTTATTTGCAATGCTCTCTTGGTAACACTCAGCCTTGTCTAGAGGAACAGAAGATGGCCTGGAGATTTATTCTAGACCACTCAAAACTTGATGCCCAGTTAAAATTAAAGATCTGGTTTTGCTCTGCAGGAAAATGGGATGTCAGTCATGTAATCCAGGTTGCAGTCTGGAAACCAGTGAGTAGAAGTCCTATTCATAGAGAAATGTGGTTCTGCATTTTCCCCGAATCACAGAATGTTAGGGATTGGAAAGGACCTCGAAAGATCATCTAGGCCAATCCCCAATTTTCTAGGTATACACGTCTAGATTATAGCAAAAATAGATTGGATCAATTTTGCTTAAAATTAGATTTGGGTCCATTTACTGAAAGGGTTCTCAGGCATTGGAAGGGGTTGCCCAGGACAGTGGTGGAGTCCCCATCCCTGGAGGGATTGAAGAGTCGTGTAGACATAGTGCTGAGGGACATGGGTTAGTCAGGGACTTGTCAGTGTTGGGTTCATGATTGGATTCAATGATCTTAAAGAGCTTTTCCAATCAAGATAATCCTGAGATAATGTATAGTTTTAGAATATCCTGTTCCTAACCCACGGCCAGTCCTCTTTGGAGGCCCTTCTTTTCTATAAACAAACCAAACTGAGCCAGATTCAAGATATCCTTCATATTTCTGCATCCAAACTTTTCTAGCCTGCTTTTGCAAAGAGCTCTTTCTCACATGTTTAAGTCTTAACAGTCACGTGCAGACCTGGAGCACCAGTTTCTTACTCGCTCCTGGATGTTCTGGTCAAAGCCAGACGTCTATCTGTCTGGTGCCAGCAGTAGATCCCTCTAGGCAGAAGCCATTTAGGACATCAGGTGTGTCTTGCTCATGCCAAGCAATTTCAGATGCTGTTTTTACACTCAAGATTATATTAATTTCATTCTTCCCTAATGGTTATGTAGATGTGTTTGCTTAGTGAAGTCATGGTCTTTTGGTGGCCTAGGAAACACCATGTCATTCTTACAATTATACCCACCCAGAAATATTCCCAAGACTTCCGCAGAACAAAGGGAGTCAGGGTGCTTCACAAACACACTCTGGTGTATTACATATGTAAAGTGGTATGTTAATCTAATGTTAATAGTATATTATTTGGGTTCCATTCCCCAAGACTCTGTAATAACTGATTTGGGAAAAAAAAAAAGTGATGATTTCACACACATTTAACTCCAGATCTTCTCAGGATATATTTTTTATTTCCTAGTAAACTGATATTTTTCACTATAAAGTTGCTTTTCTTTTGTTTTATGATGATATCTTTCATCTCAACGATCAAGACAGAGGGCTGTTTCCAATCAGTCCAAGTTTAAGAGAGGGGTTCATGAAATACGTTTGAACCTCTCAGCCTAGTAGTTAGAATCATAGAATGGTTTGGGTTGGAAGGGACCTTAAAGATCATCCAGTTCCAACCCCCCTGCCATCAGCAGGGACACCTTCCACTAGACCAGGTTGCTCAAAAGTTGCAGAGATACAAGTTCACCCTCCAGGTGACCACATTTTAAAAACAAGCTGGGTTTCTTTTATATTTTTTAAAAACCCCCAAACCATTTTTTATCCCTCCATTGTGTAGAGTTTGGTAGTTCAAAGGGCTAAAAACCCAGCAACCTCAGTGTTTTTATTAGGGAAACCACTCAGATAACAACCCAATCAAGCCCCAAGCTATGAGGCTAGAAAAACTTCATGCTGTGCATTCACAACTGGTAACATTGTCCTCTCAACTACCCACCACAAACCCAACTAATCCTAGAGGTTAAATAAATTGGGTATTTGAGGAGAGAGGTAAATATAGGAAAATAGGAAAACCTGAGCAATAAACCAGCTCTAGATAAACAACCAAAGGTACCATTTTAAAGATGATTGGCAACAGCCAGGAAACCATCATCCATGGCTGGGAAGGTCTGATGGGACAATTAATGTCTTCATCAGGGGATTTGGAGGTTCCTCTACCCTCAGCTCCTTTCCCACCCTGGGGGCATGTGCTCTGGGGCAGATTGGTCTCTCCTGCAGGACAGTGTGAGGTTGGTGGAGCTGTGGAACCCAACTGGAATGCAGGTCTGATTGCCCAGTTCCATGCTGGTGCTGCTGCCCTCCTGTGGAATCAACTCAAGCTGACTCAGACCCTGATGTGAAGGTAACTCAAAGAGGGACTGCAAAACCTACCTGCAAGTCTAGGTACATGCTCCCAGCCAAGGTCATCATGAACCAGCCATGGGTTGATGTCCAGAGCTCTTGTTGCCAATCACATGCCCAGGAGAGCTACTGGTATGTCATGGCCTCTACAAAGTCTTCATCAAAACCTGTTCATGAAGATCAGTCCAGTATTAAGCCTGTGCCCATCCCTTCCCTTAATTTCTTTTTCTGTTCACACCATGAGACAGCTCCAAGGTTGTCACCTATCACTTTCCCAACTATTTTGCTTCTCAGAACTTTTTACCATCACTCATATTTTAAGGCGAGCAGGTAGTTATTATGTCACATTTTATAGAAAATATAATTGCTGCCCTCAAGCTAAATTACTTTCTTCCACGGAGAAGCTTGGATTAAACTCAGCAATTGTTATCTTTTGAAACATCTGACATAAATTATAGTATTTCCTAAACACCACAGCTAAGTTTGATTGTTTGTCTGCCCCGATATAAATGAAATAACAGATGGTTTTGACCTGGTAGCAAGAAAAAAACTACACAAAGAATGAAAAAAAATGATTGTTGGGAGAATTGATTCATATTTAGAGTTGAGGTATCACAGAGTCACAGAATATTAGGGATTGGAAGGGACCTCAAAAGATCATCCAGTCCAATCCCCCTGCCAGAGCAGGAACCTCAATGAGATCACACAGGAAGGCATCCAGGTGGGTCTTGAATGTCTCCGGAGAAGGAGACTCCACACCCTCCCTGCATGGCAAACTTTCATAACAGTTTATTAAATACAAAATAATTTGAAAGCCTGCGTGGGGCCCCACAAGAGTCCCATGGGGTGAGTGTAGAAGCCTTCTTCACCTTCCTGTCACTCCTCTTCAGGATTACCCGTGCCTATGGTTATTCTTTAGAACAACTATGATAAAACGCAACACAAAAGCCAACACTAGGAACGTCTTCAGAAGATTGACAAGTATAAACAATTATTCTGTCGTGAGTAAGCAACATTTTCAAAGCAGTTTGGAATGTTTCACCACACATTTGGGCAAGCACAGCGCTTACAATGCCTTATCCCTCATCAAGATTTAATCTTTACACGTGAATCTGCCCGGCAAATCTTCAAGGCAATGCTTTAGTTTCTGAAACTTGAGTCAGGAAGACATGCAAATGAACCAAAAAGATATTATTTTGTAAAGATAATGTGTAAAAAATAGATCCTCCCATGATGCAAGTTACTATTCCCTCCCTGCAACAATTCTACACCAGCCTATAATAGTCAATCACCAGGTTCTAAAGTGGCAATAAGCAAGAGATGTACACCAAATAAGAAAGCTAAAGAGACCCACCTTGAAAATGTTCTTTCAAACAGGTACCTCTGGAGCTGGACACCATCCAAAATCATATCTAACCACATGTCCCATACATGGCAGATCTGTGGACAGAGAAAAAGGCATGATTATTAGTATGGAAAAGCCAGAATTGTGACAATTTGTGCTAATGGTGGCTGCACTTCATCAGAAAAGGTCAGGATGGAGCTCTGCACCCTGGAGTTACTCATTACTTCTCACCATGAAGAACGTTTGTGTTCCTGTGCTTAATCTCGTCATGTTTTTTTCTTTTTGTTGACCAGTTTGCTGCCAGTGTGTCAAAATGATCTCTAGATTATGGTGAGTCACTACAGAGATCCTGGAGCAACAGCCTGGGAAAGTCTTGGGCTTGCTCATAACAGGCATTTCAGGAGATGTTAACAATGATGGTTCTCTGACTGCAGCCATGTGCAGGGTTAATTACCATCCTGGTAATTACTGGAGTAAGATGCCTCAGTGTTGACTAATCATTCCTCTCTAAAACATAACACTGGTGATGTTTCCTCAAGGAAAAAGAGGTTTTGGGACCTCCAATCTCTGGTTGCTCTTCCAATTTCTTGAAGTAACATCCCACTCTCTCCATTGGAAGCAATGACTAGTTTTTAACCAGCTCAGCAGGTTTTAGGTCAACATGTCATGGTCCCTTCCAAGTTTCTGCCCTTGCAATGATCTCTACCTGCTGTGGTGGATGATTTGGTTTCTTCTTTTTTTTTTAATTTCTCAGATGATCACCACAGGAATGAGCCCAGGGCAGCAGCCGGTCAATTTAGGTTCTTGGTGAAGGTAACACACTCCTGGCACAGCACATGGTGCCTCACCATCCTCATTTATTTTAGGGCTGGTTGAAGGCAGCATCTCCATAAGAGAAAGATAAAGGGTGATAAAAAAAACCCCAGAGTTGGCTTGGTTTGCAAAAATGACAGATGCTCAGAGAAGCTTCAGTTGTGATAACCATGGTTATGAAGGTCTTGGTAGAGACCTTCCATTCTCCAGATACAAACTCTCCTGCTTTTTTCTGCTGATATTTCAATAAGGTCCAAGCTAGTTGGACCTTATTGACCACAGTGGTTGCAAACTAGTGACCCTGATGGGTGGGATAAAGCAGCTGAGCTGGCATTTTGCCATTTGGTTTGGCAGGATGAAGCCCAGTGTAGGTTGGGCACCAGAAACATTCCTTGCTGCAATTCGTTCCCATCCTCATGCTTGTTTACACCCGTAACAATTTAAACCCCATCCTTTACGGTATAAATTATGTTTCAAACTATGTGGGATAGTTATGAGGAAGCTTCAGGCAACACTTATCTGGGTTGTTCTAATTTTTTTTCCCCCTCCACAGAATAAAAGACTTCAAAGAACCTCCGCGCGATTAACACGTAGTAGATAGAGTTCTACTATAATAAAATTAATGACATGTTGCTGCAGGTTTAGGTCTTGATAATGAGTAATAGTTTCACTTGAAAAACGTGACCTTCTCCTTCTCCTCCTCCTAAGGACCCTTCATAGCTCTGCAGGTCAAGGTGGGGTTTTTTTGTTTGGGGTTTTTTTGTTATAGGAGACGATTTTTTTCTCCTCCGTGGTAAAATCAAAGCCTTAAATTTATGAACCTGCTGGTCTTTTACATGGTGTAAATTTGGTCTATTAATTGAAAAGATACCCAAGAGGATTACCCTACAGAAAATCTGGGTTCATGTTGTTTAAAAAATAAATAAAAATTAAATTAAATTAAA
>NW_010326881.1:0-32833 GCF_000700745.2 Antrostomus carolinensis | reverse complement strand
GTCTCCAACTAGACTCTGCCCCATTGACCATATATTGTCAAGAGAGTAAGACTTGTCTCCTAGTTATAGAAGCTGAGTTAGCTCCTCTTCCCTTTCATGTGAGCTATAAGAACACTTCCCATTCTACAGAGGCACTAAAGTAAGATTATATTGCTTTATATGCATATGACACTAAGATTGACATTAAGAGGTTTCTGCCTATATGTGCAGAGGTTTTGATATGTGACATAGACCAGTTTTTAGGTTATGAATTAATACTAAAGAAACCTCATGCAGACATAACTAAAATAACAGTCAGAGCGACCAAAGCAAGAGTTGTCAGTAAAATTACTATCTGAAAGATGCTGGTATATGGCTTTCAAGCTTAAAAATATTTATTCTGGTTATCTTTTAATGACCTACAATGAAATCCTGTGTTGTCTGTCATACCCAGTCAGGGATGAGCTTCCAGTAAGTTGTATAGCCACAGATTTGTTTCAGACATTCATTAATTTATTAAACTTCCATGTTCTTTGTCTGTATTCCTACCTGATATCCAGAGACTTTCACAATAGATTTCTTTTAAGCATAAAGTGCCTATGAAATTTTAATGGTGTTCAGTATTACATGCATGCTAATCTTTAGTGCCACAAATTTGAAGACTGTAAATTGATATAGAAACTCAAAAAGCTGTATTTGTTATTATCTTCTGCAATGTCAATTGCAGAGCAAAATTTTCCTCTTTTTAAAACAATGCTTTTTATCAACTTGCTGTGCTTATATCATTTAGTTGTATTATGGGTTGAACCGTTTGGGGTTTTTTTTTAATTATTATTCTTCTTCCTTATTTCAGCATAAGCTATATTTACTAACACTTCTGATTCCTAATACTCACAAAATTATATAAACTATTCAGGTGATTTATGTGGTGGATAATAGTAACTAATACTAAATTTGGTAGCTCTTCATGAAGTAAGTAGTTTTCATTC
Source organism: Antrostomus carolinensis (assembly GCF_000700745.2). Taxonomy (NCBI): domain Eukaryota; kingdom Metazoa; phylum Chordata; class Aves; order Caprimulgiformes; family Caprimulgidae; genus Antrostomus; species Antrostomus carolinensis. Next base: position 31,865 of record NW_010326881.1, on the reverse strand, counting down.
ACAAAATTTAACTGGTGTTGTGCTACTTTTCCTATTGTTTTAATTTTATTTTTAAAATTTAGTTTTCCCATTTTTATGTTTTATTTTTCCTTTATCTTTGAACATTTTGTAAGGATATGTGGAATGTGAGAACATCCAACTCGTTAAGCTACCTGCAAAGGACTGTTCTGTTTAAAAAAATAACAAAAACAAGGAAACTGAGAAATTAAACACACAGACACACAGAAATTAATGAGCAGGCCATAATGGAGACAATAACAAAAACCAGAACTCTTCAGACACTGACTGATGGGTCATTAAATGAACTACTACCCTGACAGAGCTTTGAAAAGGGTCAACCTGACTTAGTATCTCATAAGAAGTGGCAACACAGTTATCACAATACTATGGGATAGTTGAGGGGTCTTCAGAGACTGTGAGAAACTTCTTATGGGATACCAGGAGGGGCATGTAGGATTTTATAAAACTTATTACGGGATGTTTAGGACCAAAGACTGCAGAGGGGTTGAATCAGGGTAGACTAGGCAGGGAAAAGGATGGGAAAATAGAGAGGAGAGGACATAAAGTAGCCCTCTGCATGTAAGCAGATGTTAGTCTGCTATTGAAAAATAATTTAATTTAATTTTTGAGCACTTCAACAAGGTGAAATTATTTTATTTTTGAAGAATATTGAAATATTTTATAATAAAAGAAGTTTTCACAATAAAATGTTTGGACATTTTTCATACTACTTCCATAATTGCAAACTTTTGGTTTTCCCCCTCTTAATTTTTAATGTATCTTCAACTTACATGAATACAAAGGCTAAATTGCTTTCTAATGGATAGAAAGAATTTTTAATGCAATTTTCTATTAAATATTTTTTAGTGGATTGGTTTGGAATTATTTTGATACATGTATAGCTTTTTATGTTTTAGTTTTCATCATTATGTAAAGAAAAGTTTTATGTAACGAAAGTGTGGAAGCTAATTCTGACACAGCCTCCAGTAGAATTTTGCAAGATTTACAGAAGGGTCAAAATCCAGATTAACATGCTTGAGTCAGGGAACTGAAAAAAAAAAAAAATAAAAAAAAAAAATCAGAAGTTCTGTATGCATAGAGGCCTGTAAGGCAACCTTGTGGAACTTTTTGTCATATTTACATACTTTACTATGTTGAAATAGCAAGGCAAAAAGATTATTTTACTTTAGCTTCCTATTCACATGGACAGTGAATTTCAGAGTAACTGAATAAAAATTCACTGCTGTACTTGGAGAAGAATGTTTGTATTTTTTCATATTGTGATTTATAGACATTTTGAACACAATATGTTACTGCCTGTAGACCTAAAGCTATTCCCAATTAAATTAAGTTGAAGAATCTGTAACAAACAGAATGTGAATTTTTAAATTTTTTAGTTCTCGTGAACAAACATTAATTACATAGTTTATGGCAGATTTACACTTGCTTTTGATTAAATGACAATAAAAGCTGCATATTTGGTTGTATTCTGGGATAAGAGGAGAAAGTTTGAAATTCTGCCAACTTTAAGACAATTTTATTGTAGTTATTAATTACTGTCAGATACATTTATTTAAATATAATTATCCTTATTTGATTGTATCTTACACTTTAATACAATTTCATCAATAATAATTACTGCAAGTATAATTAACAGCTCAATTATATAGTATTTACTCAAGCTATACAGCTGGACAAAAAGATTGTGTTTAGTACAGTGTCTTGAAGTCTAATTTGAAAACAATGGGCAGTCATTAAGAGTAATTATGTCTGAGGAGGAGAATTGAAGATTTCATAGGAAAGCTTTTGTGTCATATATCTGATTACACTAAGGTCATGAACATAAACTCTTTCAGGGTGTAATGTTTTTCAGCTCCATAAACTTGTTTTCTGCCATACTTCTACCTTGCAATTCTCAGTCTTGAAAGTATTTCAAGATCTGCTCAGTCTAACTGTAAAAAATACCTAAATACATTATAAAATGACAACCCTTCAATAAAAAATGAAGCTTCATAACTTGCAGAACACAAAACAATTTTATTATGTAAGCTGTTTTTACCCTCTGGTCCACTTTTTTCCCAGCTAGGCAAGTTTGAAGAAAGACTAAATCTGTTCTGTCTCAAATTTTCAGTTTATGGCCTTAACAGAACCATAGCTTATCTAATTTTACTTGAAAACAAGTATATATCCAGATCATATGATAACATATCAACCAATTTTTTTTCAGGAGAACATGCATATATAAGATTTGAAGATGATCTCTGGTAACCCTTTAGTATTCAATAACAGAGAAACTTGCAATAGATCATTAACTGTATTTTTTTTTCTATATTAACATAATAATAATAATCTACTGAACATTAGATCTTCATATAGCATGAATTATTTTATTGTCAATTACTTTAAATGGAGATAAATTAATTTGTATCAAGAAGATGTCTCAGTCAGTGGGTTTTTTTAATGATTTTTATTTACTTACTCTAAGGACCACATAGGTAGTCTTGCAGAAAATTGAAGGGACTTTGAAAATTGAATGCAACTTTGTTACTCAAGACAAATCAGTGTCCATCCTCAGAGAGAGGTGTGATTGAATTGGTTAAATACTACAAAATATATTTTTATATATATAAATCTTTATATGTTTAGGAAACAGAATAGGGAACAGAAAGAATACAAGAAGATTGTGATTATTTACATTAGGAAAAAAACAACCAACCAAATAAAAAAAAAACCAACCCACAAAACAATGGCTTGATAAAATTTAATTAATCAATGTTTTAAAAGTATATCAGAGCATTCTGTTCTGCCTGCGTGACAATATAGCAAAAAGGTTGTATTTAATTGTACTTTTTTACACAACTTTTAGAGTATGGAACTTGCTAAAAAGGTGGGGTTTTGTGGGGTTTTTTTGGGGTTTTTTTTGTTTTTTTTTTTCCAACAGCAATTTAGTAATGCGCAAAAAGGGTAAGATGTGTTTATGTCTGTTGTAAAATGGATATATGTGTGTATGTATGTTCAAAATTCATATTCACTGTAATGTAATTCAGGTTGACTTTCACTTTTCAGAAGAATAAGAGATTCCTACTGTAATGTAATTCAGGTTGACTTTCACTTTTCTTTTCAGAAGAATAAGAGATTCCTATTATTAAAGCTCAAATACTTAGCAGAACCATGAATATATATGACTATTTATAAAATGTCACAAGGAAATATATTGTGGAAGCCATTTTACATCTTTTTCGTTAGGCTGTGAGCCATTCTCTTGCTTTCAGATACGTTCCATAGATGCTTACAGAAAAGTGCTCTACTGTTCTCTGAAAGTGGCTGATTTTAGTCATTCTTAGAGACAGGATACTAGTAAAGACATAAACTTGGGTCTGATCCAGTAAGAGTATAGAATCAGCTTTGTCAGGTCCTACAGTCAAATCTTTATTTCCTCTTGCTTTAGTAACATAACAATTAAATTTTAACATGTTAGTAGCTTCACTGATTTCAAAAGGAGTTTTACATGCTTAAAGTTATCCTTTATAATAATGTATTTTTTCTTATTTTATATTCGGAAAGACTGTGCTTAAATACCACCAATATATAAATAGCTAACTAAGTTTGTTTATGTGTTCAATGATTTAGTATTTTGTATAACCAGAGAGCATGACTATGATGATTAAAGGAACTGAAGACTTTTCTAGCAGATGCAAAAAGCAAAACCTAATTACACAGGCATAGAAAAGTGTGAAATGGATTGTCAGGAAACAAACCCCTTAGAACATACTTAGTCCTTCCACAGTAAAGGACTGTAGACAGAAATCCTCTTCCCACTGAAGTAAGTGAGATAGTATAAGTTGGACTTAACTTTTTTATGTTTCAAAATTAGGATCTCCCTATTACCGAAGCTCAAAAGCAACAAAAACTGTTTTCTATGAGTGTTTAGCAAAAATAAATCCTAAATCAGTGAAGTCCTGAGGTTCCTGCGGTTTCTATTTCTTTCTTTGCCTTAAGCCCTGCACTCAGTATTTATTCTAGGAACTTGTCTATCGCATCAGCATACGTGGCTGAAGCAGAAAGCCAACACATGCTGTGCGTTGGACATCTGGAAGTCCAGGAGCACTGGATGACAACAGCAGTCCTATCGCACTTACCTTGAAGGATGACTTAATGAGAGACTTTTGATATTCTAATCGTATAATTTTTATATGTTTTTAAATTTTTTAGTTAGTCTTTTTAACTTTCTCTAAAGCTTGATGGGTAAATTGGAGAGAATTTTAATTGCAATTTAACAATTATAATTTACCAATTTACCTAACAGTTTACCAAGCTGTGTCACCATGGTCTTCCCCATGAACTGCAGGGGATTCTCTGCTCTGACACTTCCTCCCCCTCCTTCTTCACTGGCCTAGGTTGCCTGCAGGGCTGTTTTTTTCTCACATTTTCTGACTCATCTCACAACTGCTGTGCAGCATTTTTTTATTCCTTCTTAAGTATGTCATCACAGAGGTGCAACCAGGATTGTTGTTTGGCTGAGGTCTGGCCAGCAACGTGTCCTCTCAAAGACGGCTGGAATTGGCTGTGCTTAGCATAGGTGCAGCTCCTAGTGTCTTCTCACAGAAGCCAGCCCTGCAGGCCCCTGCTACCAAAACTTTGCCACATAAACTTGATGCACACACGTATGCACAGAGGACTCAAGTTCACTAGGGATGATATAGACATGTCCAAGTCTTTCTAGTTGCTGGCACTCAGACCTCTCACACCTAAATATAAACCACTGGCCTCACCAATTGTTGACACCCAGACTTAGAGACTATGTGATCCATGAAGTCTTCTTCCATTGCTTGCAGCTAGGCTTTGCAGCAGTCGTACATAGTACGGAGATTACAAAGGAAAAATACTTAAGGAAAGGATTTAGTAGTAAGATAGGATAGACTGTGGGTAGCAAACATAAGACTCAATACTGACAAAACTCTGTTGGTTGCAACTTAAAGTCTAGATCCTTTTTTTATTTTCCCATTCGTGGCTAAAGTATATGTATATATACATTTATGACTTGATGTATAACTCATGTTTGTCAACAGGAAAACACATTTCATTATTACTCTTTTTCAGTATAAAACCGTAGTCAGCAGAGAATGGAAAACCAGACCTGAATTATTTTAAAGTATATGCCAAAAGGTAAATGCAGTCTAATATCTTACTGAACAGATTCAAAACATTTTATGGCTAGAAAAACAAAATTTTCAATTTGGAGCAAAGACAAAATATTTCTTTTTTATTTTCTTAACAAAATATTTATCTTTTGTAAGTGTTTGAAATTTGAGTTTTGAAGATTGTAAGTTCAGTAAAAATTGGTAAAGAAGTATATATATTTGGGGCATCAGAAGTTTACATGTCAGAAGAATAATTTTCATTTTGCCATGCAGAAATTGTTAAATTAATAAGACTGCCAACAATTTGTTTTAGCAACTGAGTTTCCAAAATAATACACTTTACATTTTCCATTAAAAAACAGATACTACCACCTGTCACGGAAAGTAAATGGTTCCATACTTTAATCAAATTGGAATAAATATTGAAGGACTAACCTGATATTACACTTGCATATGCTCTGCTTTGCATCTTCAATTCTTTTGCTCATATTACTGATTTTTATGGAAGACTGGAAAGAGAGGCATATTTGTCAGAAAAATCAATGCCATTTTCTCATTAAAAAAATTGCTGTTGAGGAATGCTGCTAAACATGTTTTGCTGCTTGCTTCTGAAGTGAACTATCTAGACAAAAGGACATCTTATTCTCCACTTCAATATACTGCCTTATAGCAAGAAGCATACGTGACTGAACAAAAGTTACAAAGCAACATTTTTGGTGTATTGACTGAAATCAGGTTGCTTTTTACAACATATTTAATAGTAAAAGGACAAAAAAAGTATAGCCAGTTCTGTCTTAAAGTCTTTCAAAAAATAACAGACTTGTTACTTGAAAGAATATAGTGATTATTTAGAACTATAGTTAGATTTTTGTAGGCTTACTAGAGGAATAAACCATTATATACTTTGAATGAATTTTAATAATGCTAAATTCTACCATTTCTTCTTCACTGGTATCACTTTCTTCTGCTTCTTTCTTCCTGTTCTCTTCCTTTTCTTCCTCCACTTGCTCCAGATCAAACCCAGTTGTCTCTTCTCTTACTAGAATCTGTTTGGATTTCCTGGCACCCTTGTACTCAAGGACATGAACATATTACAAATGATCAACAGGCACCAGAAGAAATTCTGCAGTGAAACTTTTTCTCCCTGATGGTGATCAAATACTGGAACAGGCGGCTCAAAACAACTGCATGAGATTTTGGGTTCTCCACTTCTAGAGATACTCAGAACTCACCTAAAGAAGGCCCTGAGCAACGAGCTTCAGATACACACAATCTAAGGAGGAGGTTAGATTAGATGACCACAGAAGACCCTTAAAACATAAATTAGACAATGATTTAATGATTTTTAAAATTAATATTTCTCCTCTATTTTTGGCCACCTGTTTACCTTATTTCAAGTTTTTGTCTAGATCTTCTCTGCGTTCACTAAAACCAGGGAGTTTGTCACAGCTGCAGAAGAACATTATTTTGTGCTTCTCAAATTATTAGGCTTTCCTAATTTCAAGTGACTACTGTTTTTCTCAATGTATGTATGAGTGTCAAATACATGATAACTTCTCACTCTGATACATTTCTAGACTGTATCTTTCGAAGAGTATCCTCTCTGAGCTTATCTTGTGGGACAACACTCCTTTTTCACTTTCAAAAGTCTCTTGAAAACTCAACTCAATTATTAGATTCTTAGCGGTATTTGCAAGTATGAAGAATAATTCAGAAACAAAGTAGAGGAACTTTGTTTAAGGCAATTAGAAAAAGAGAAGGAAAGAAGAAAGGATAAAATTAGGCCCTCTCAAACAGAATAATATTGTTGTCAGGGGCTTTTCTTACCCCCAGCTTTTCAATTAATTTAATAAAATTGGATACTTGAATGTTACTTACTTGTAGAATCCTGTTTGTTGCCTTTCTCATTCCTTGCCAAATCTAACTCCAGGTTATCCTTGCTTTTTCTAACCCCATCCCCGCAGGACAGGACAGTATCTCTATTCTCCTCCTGTGTCACCTGTCCCTGCTTCTACCTGTTGCACACTTCCTTTGTATGTCTGAGTTCAGTCAGGAGCTCCTTGCTCATATATGCAGGCCTCCTGCTGCCTTTGATTGAATTAATTATCTTCAAGTGCCTGCCAAATTTCATTCACAAGACAAACTTTAGGAAAATCAAAGTATACAGTCGCAGCAAAAGAGAAAACAAAGAAAAAAGCCCCAACACTGACAAGTGACTGGAAATTACTACAAACAAATTATTGTCAAATTCAGTTAGCTGTCCACTGGAAAAATAGTACAGTCAGTAATTCTAACTTAGAAAATAGTTATTCATCTTTGACAGACTGCAGAAAAAAACACAGCTATTATAAAAAACCCCCCAAAAACCCCCACAAGTATAAGCCTACTAAGTAATTCTTTTGATTGCTTTTGTTTTACTGATGTTAAGACCTGTTTCTTTAATAGTTTTTTTTTATCTTTTGTGATGTGGAAGCATGGACTTGTATATAAAAAGCTTATCATAATTGTTCTCAATTTTTTCATCATTGTTATATTCTTTTCCCAGTTGATGATTCCAGACTTGCTTATTTGCAACAATTTTTTTTGTCTACTATGCACTGGCAGAGCAAACTTACTGCTTAATCAAAAATATGTTCTGCCTCTCTTTGGCAGGAAAGCAAAGAGCACTTAATGAAATTTAGGCTAACAAGACTTAGATTCAGATGCAAAATGCTTAACACAAACGTATCTGAGGTGGATTCCATTATTAAAGTAAACATGTTCCTTCACTCTAATTATTCTTTTTTTACAGTTAAGGACACAGTCGGACTATATAAGGTCAATATTATTGTAGTAAATAGACAGTAGTAATTTAAACTATTAGCATCTTAACTATAATAGAACTGTTTGTTCTTATTGGGTTACACATCCTACTGGAAAACACATTGATTTATTATTCTCTCATGAGACACTTGAATTAGGCATACAGGTAGATAATGTGTAAAATTATTTTCAACTCCAAGTCATAACCTTGAAAAAGCTAACATTGCTACATACTAAACGGTTGAAACCTGAGGCAGATAAAAATATGCAACTTTCATAAATACATAACATATACAAAAATATGAACCATAAATGACTGGAAACTGAAACTAACTTCACCATTCTTCATTTACTATTGCAGGTAGGAAACACATAATGAATCAGGTTTTTCAATGCTTGGGTTTATTTATCTTTTTTGCATAAAACAATGGTTAAATTTGACTATTGTTGCAAGGAAAAATATCTCACTTTGAGTCTTATGAATTCATAATTCCTTATAAACAGTCTCTATAAGCTACTTACAAAAGCTGTAACCACACACACAAACACACACCCACGCATATGCTTACTTTTCTCTAGAACATTTGATGGTCATCTTCAGTTCTCAGTCATGTGAGTGTTAGTCAAATGCCCTCTCAGACAGTTTTGGATATTCTTTTCACATAAACTGGCTACACATAAATTACTCTTTTATCTGCTGTTTTTAATATGGCCATTTTTCCAGCCACCAAACAAAGATCAAGATTGAAAAAGGTTACTGTTAATGAAATGGTTCTTTAGAATTTAAATAGCCTTTATATGTTTCCAAACATCTCATATAATATTATGTGAATAATTATTTTACATAACCTTCTCCTTTACTGGTGGAGAAGTCCTCATACAGAAGAGGAGCACTATTCATTTTTTCCCCACAGTGAGCCTTTTTGCTGCATTTTCCTCTGTCTATAATTTCTCATACATACTCTTATAGCCCTACCACTGCAGCAATAGGCATTCTTTATACAGATGGTACAGTCAAGCGGTTAACAGGAATCAGGACTGATTTCAGATTTAGGCACAAACAGCCTGTAGTTTTTTTGTTAATCTAGACATTCTGCTGTCAGTCTATCACTGCTGTATAATGTAGAGACAAATGGAGAAATAGGGCAAGCATCAGGTAGAAGGAAGAAACTGAGGAGAGCAGGAGCAGTGAATTTATGTTCATATTTACCTGTATTAATAAGAAAGAATTCAGCAAAACTACAAATTATATTTTAAGGTAATTCAAAAGAACAAATAAATGGCATTGAACAGAGTTCTTTTTCATGCAAAGTTTTCAGGTGTCATGATGATACTATGATACTATGTTATAAACTGATATGATACAAACACATTACATTAAAGTTATTTAATTGGTATAAAAAAAGGTTTGAGAAGAAAATTGTCTTAATGCATAAATTTCTAATAAAGTTTTCTAACAATTTATCTTCCAAAAGTGTTGGCTAGTTATCATCTTTTTAAAGCAGAGAGCTTCAAAAAAGGAAGTTTTCTAATGAGATTTATTCACCTTTTCCAGAAAAATTTCTACTTACCTTGGTTTATGTTTTGAAAAGTATCTTTGAAATTATAGGAAAAATAGAAGTTATACTCACAGTGAGACTGATTGGTAAATAAGGTATTTATACTGTAACATTAAACTATATTACAACATTCAAATTGTAACACCTGAAAAGGCGGAATTATATTTTCACCTGCATTTTTGAGAAACATAGGCCTCTCTTTCATCAACTTAAAGAAAACACAATAACTTTAGCTGGAGCCATGTTCTCCTTCTCTTTTGGGAATAGAAACAATGGAAACTTTCCAGGTTTTGTTCCTACTAAAGCCAATAACAATAAAAATACTGCTCCAAATATTTTCCTTTTTGTTTTCCAGAAAAGGTTTGTTATCTTAGTGCTTACAAGCATGTAACTATCCAAGAAATGGCAGCAAGAATGGTGCAAAACATAAACCTTACTTTGATTAACTTAAAATATTTTTACTCAAGAGTAGCCTCTGAATGACTTCAAACATAGATCTAAGTACAGAAGAAATCTAAAGGACTAATAATAAGTAGTTTTCATATTAGCATATTGTCAGAGGAATATATTAGTATTACTGAAGTCAACACAAGCTGGAAGTAACATACTAAAAAGCTGTCTGTAAATAACTTGGACTTAAAAAGTATTGTGAAGCAATCAGAAATCCAGAAAAAAAAAACCCCACCAATATAACAAATCATCTAGAGGAACTAGATTCTTCCAAATCTGTTTCTCACATTCTGAACTTTTGAGTTATTCAGACTTGGAAAAGTCTGTTCCTAATATTGTTCTAATACTTCTTTATAAATTATAAACATGCAACTGTTTAGAAACTGACAATATGCTTAAAATAGAAATATTTTCTGAATAAAGTAATTCCTGACTTAGAGTTTCAAAACCCTTTTCTATGAACATAAGACAGTTACGGATGTAAAAAATATTAAAATGAGAGAATATATAGAATTTTTAATAGGGTAAATTAGATATTTCTTTGTCATTACTTTTCAGAAAAATGCTTCACTACCAGAAATGACAGAGACATGGAAGATGGTAAACATAATGCCTTTTCTTTTTTTAAAATAACAGTTCTGAGATATTGGTCAGGAAACTGTGTCCCTGTGAGCTTAGTTAAACTGCTAGAGAATACAATAAAGAACAGATAGATTTATTATAGAATAGGGAAAAGCTGACAGTGTTTTGTAACAGGAAATTTTCTCTCATACTTGTATGAGATACTAAAGGAAATAGGAATGGACATAGATGGGAATGATGCTTGCTATAGCCTAATGAATTATCAAAAGGCTTTATTCCCTTGCATCAGGTATTTAAACACACTGATAGGATCCTTCCTGAGACTGCCCTTCTCCAGGATGAACAGTTCCTGCTCTATCAGCTTTTCCTCTTATGAAAGATGCTTCAGTCCCATATTTCTGGTCTTGTGCTGGACTCGCTCCAGAACATACATATTTTTCTTGTACTGGGGAGCCCAGAATTAGTCACAACACTCCAGTTGTGCACTGGAAAGCAGAAGGAAACACACAGAAATAGACTTTCATTCAGTAGGCTGCCCAATGAGTAAAGAAGATATAGATGAGAAATTTCCAAGAGCTTATTTATCAATACATTGTCTTTAGAGAGTTGCCCTCTTTAAAAGTTCTCAGTGCTTTCATTCCCATTCTACTTACATGCCTCACATCACTGCCCTGTGTGCATAACATCTTTTTGTAAGTCTATCAGTAAAATTACTGCACTGATTCAGTTTAAAAATAACTCTCCAGTAGGAGTGGGGAGAGGTAGTATTTGCATTCTATGGAATATTACTGTAAGGCTTCACAAGTAGTTGTGCAGACAGTGCAAAGAGAAGAAAATCTCTGTGCCAGGCTAGGAATATGTTTTCAGAGACTGACAACAGCTTCATCATTGAAGAAAATTTTGCCCTGGAACAAAGCTGTAAGAAACTATTCCTATGCAGGAAAACTCTGCCTAGAGACATGACTTATCTATGCATGTCCTAGCTCTAACATCACAAATACTATTTTCTTTCAGCTGCCTGCCTGCACAGGCCATACTCTCCTGTTTGCCTATATTTCTATTTTCAAATCTAGTAACCATTTCCTTAACGGTGCCTACAACTAAGTAAAAACTGGTCTCCACTTTTCCCTGTTATTATGACTGGCAGTAAGGACATTTTGAGATAAGCTTATATTTATTTATCATTAATTTTAAATGGGCCTACTGGTTTAATCTCCAAGGATTGCTCAAATTGAGGAGACTCAAGTGCCAGTGAGGCACTCTGCCACTAAGCTGGCAGCCATGAGAACTGGTTTGGTCAGAGAAGTCTCCCTTGACAGATGTTAGCAAGAAAGAACTTTGTGAGAAGATGAGACATCCTAAACTCACCACTTGAGCTAACTGGAAACAGAGCCAAGCAGAGGGCGTAAGAATCCTGAAACAGTTCAGGAGGAACCAGGTTCCTGTATAAATGCCTCTCAGTGGAAAGCAGAGAGGCCCAACCTAACATTTTCCAAGCTCAGTGAAGAAAAGTCAGGATTCAGTTATGGCTACCTAGATCACAGTAGTGTCTTTTTCTTTACAGTTACTGACCCTGGAGATTGCTTCTTTGCTTCTGTGGAGGAGAAAATAATAATAATAAAAAAAAACAAACACCAATAAAAACAAAAAACCCCCTATATTTTTCATCAACCCTTGAACGAATCCTGCTTTGAAAATAAATGAGATCAGGCTTTAAATAAATAAATAAATAACCCAACCCCCTTCTACATAAACAAATACATGAAATAACCTCAAGATAGATACCTTTTTAATGTAGTTCTTTCACATATAATGGGATTTTATGTCAGTGAAACACTATAAGGCAACTAACAAATTCTACACTGTAGAAACAGAGAGTAGGAATGATGGAATTTGTTAAAAGGATATCTGTCAAACTTGGTTTTTTTCTGTTTTACATTTTTTAATATTCTAATTCTTCAAATAGTTTATTTACCTGCACTAATGAGAAACAGTTCAGCAAAACTACCAATCATATTTTAAGGTAAGTAAAAGGAACAAATAAATGACATCCAATAACAGATTTCCTATTCATGCAAAGTTTTCAGATGTCGTGATGATACTATAACACTATGGTATAAACTGATATGTTACGAACACATTATATTTCAGTTATTTAATTGGTATAATAAAGACTTTGAGAAGAAAATTGTCTCACTGCATACATTTCTAATAAAATTTTCTAACAATAGTTCATGATATACAAATTTATAACCAATCATTAAGTCTCAGTTGTGTATAATAAAACCAGGCACTGTTTTAAAAATCTGGTCCTTCTCCTATGCCATTAAAATGATCTCATTAATACACCGTGGAGATCAAAAGGCCTAATTAAGTTTGAATAAAGTTTAAAAGGCTCAAATGAAAATTGAAAATAGCCTTTCAATTTTTTATTTTTCTCACCTTTAGAGTGAATTTTAAAACCAGACATGGTTCAGCCTAATAACAGAGCTCATGGGCAGCTATATTCCTCTTTAACTTCTTTGCCTTTGATTGAATCCACACATTGTCACATTCACTTTTTCATAACTAAAATATTTGTCAATATTTTGATAGCCCTTAGCTGTCTCCATGAAAAATAGGCCCCAGCGTTACTGTGACTCAGTGTATCTAAGTTTAAGTTTAGACGTGTCAGGTTGGGCAGCTAACCATGACTAAAAGATTATTTTAGATATTTTCAGTTTTTTATATGCAAAAATATTGTCAAAATATCAGTTTCTCTTCCATCTATTCCTTCTGAAATAGAATCACATATAAATTTAAGGTTTATGCTGAATGAAGTCAATGAAAATTTAAAATAAATTAATGAAAGATTTATTAAGTCAGTAGCTGCTGGCATGCAGTAGCAAAAATGTTCAATCTTTTGATTTCTGGAAATGTGTTTAAATCAACACACCAGAGTGATGACAGTTCCTTTCCATTAAACTGATGAATTACACTTGCTACCACTCATATTTAGCAGTATATTTCCTATGATCAGGAGACAAAGAGAAGATAAAGGATATCCTCATCTATTCTGAAATCTATTTGAATCAAAATATCACCTGGAAATTTTCACAAATTTTAATTTTTCTGTATTCTCACCAGGATGAAAAATAACAAATATAGAACACAATCAAAACAAAAACATTAGTCTAAAACAATGTTTTCTGATACATTCATCACAGCTTCATGGAGGCCAAACTTACCATGTGATAAATCAGATCTGTAGAGCAGATTGTATGATCTTTATCAACTGACATTCACTCTTTGTGGGATATAAATTCTAAATATGTGTCAAAATTTCAGATAAACCCACCCTCAACATTTTCTTTTATGTCACAATCCACAGTTTCTGTCAGAAGCTACTAGCAGCTAAGAAACTTCTAGTAGATAGAGGTATTAGCCCAAAACGTTCTATTTCTGTCCTATATAAATGTAAGTATACATTTCTACAGAACACATTTCCTTGGGAAAAAAAAAAATCACCTCATTGAACCTTTTGATCCTGCTTACCACTCACATTTCTGTACTGTAAGATTAGTGCTAGTCATTTCTATTTAATAATTCCCACAGGCTTAAAACAAACTCTCATCTTCACTGTAAAGTCATTCATGCCTTGTGGCAGGACATTCCTTTTTCTTTAAATAGCACTGTACACAATATTTTGCACAGGATGTTAGGTTTCTTTAAACAAATGTTTGACTTGAAAGTGAAACAAGTTACTTTTAATTTTGATTAGGACCTGTTATTTGTTTTTGTGATTCATTACTTATAACTTTATTTTCTAATCAAATTTGCTTTCTCATTCTGCCAAAACTGAGTATTCATAGTCAAGAAAGAAAAAAAAAAAATCAAGTTATGTAGTTTTCAGACATCAAACCAAAATAATCCCTTTATTGGGCAAAAATTTCCTTTAATATAAGTAGAAGAACAGACAGTATAAGAAGGGCAAGATTGGTCATTAACATAGTAGTATACTCAACTAATATTAGTACATTTATCATAATCTTTTTAGCTGCAGGGACAATGTTAGTAAGTATTCTAATAATATGCATTTTACTTAAAAAAAATTCACAGAGATAATTCATGATCTGATAGTCCTCTGTAGGGAGGACTAACAAATACATTGGAAAAACATTTAATAACTCATATTAATTTAGTCTGATTTCTATGAGAAGACCCCTATTCAAGAGATGCTTCTGTTTAAGCTCAATGGCATCCTATGGTCCATTCCACATGATTTCCAATAAATTTGATAATACTACTATGCACAACTATGTTGTCTTTGTGAACTAGGCAGCCTCTGATGAGAAAACGTGTGTTTGATGAATTCTAAAATATAGGTTACAATGGCTGGAATTAAAGTTCTTTTGCTGGATGAGTGAAATAAATTCAAAATTAGTACATGCCAATAATTTTGTATAATTAATACCTCACAGTGCTCAATTACCTATATGCTAGATACAGAGCTAAATAACAGAAAGTGTTCTTAAAATGTTTCAGTTAGAACCTTGATGTCAATGATAATTAATAGACTATTACAAATCTAGTGTTTGCTAGATCGGAGACCTTTTCTGATTTGGGTCAAAAGTTGAATTTAATACAAAGAATACTGTGAAAATGAACCACTTCTGCAAGTTTATGAGACTACTTCAATGCAGACAAAATGATCTAATACAACTTCCATACCTTTGAGCAAAAATCAGTATAACATCCCTTCATAGAGCCTTTTCCTCAGACTTACTTGAAAGTAAACTGTATCTGTAATGCATAGGTGCTATTATATCCTGGATAGATTAATCTACATCTGATTTACTACTTATATCAAGCACTCTCTATACACTATAGCATATCTAGGAGGTTTTCTTAGCTATTTGGCACATCTGTCATTGAGAGCTTGATTTTTTTAAAGTGCTTGGATCATCTCTATTTAGTCACTTGGCTGTTTCTCTTAAGTCTCCTAGACTTTTTTCTTCTTTTTTCATGTACTTTGTAAACACCTCTGGCTGCCACACTTATGGTGAATAACGGCTGTGTCCCTCTCCGTTCCAAATCTTGTCACCAAACTCTATCTTTTCCTGACAGTATTTCTAATCTTCTCTCACAAGTTTCTCAGTTTACTCCACGTTTACTCCAACTTGTCTTAGAGCTCCCCTTGCTGTTGGATGCTGTTATGAGGCAGTGAAGCTTAAACAAAAATCAGTGTAAGATACAGGCAGCATTCAAATAACTGTTTACAATGTTTTGATGTTACAGTGTTATATAAGCCAGAATGATATAACTAACTGGGCAAAGTTTTTAACATTCAGTAACAACTACTAAATAATGAAACATTTTTTTATGCAATTTGCAAATCTTTGAAGAAAACAATGGTTTACAACACAGGTTTTCTTCAGAAATAGATAGAAATACAGACATTTCTATCAAAAGATCATGCTTATGAAAAATATTATTTTGCTTTCAAAATAAATATTCTTCCTACTATTTATATTAATATTACCTATATGGAATAAAGCAACTGGAATAAAAATTACTTTAATCAATAAATTATAAAAATCATCATTAAAATAGGAATATATTTGCAGATACAATATATAATGATTTAAAAGTCTAGAATATAATTATTATAAGTTCTATTCAGCTCTTAAAGACTGAAATGCCATTTCTCATACAATGAACTCCAATTTCTCAATCATTCACTTATCATTCTTAATCAAAACGCTATTAACGATATAAATTTTAAGCTTTTACAGTACTGTTTTTAAATAATGAAAAACAATTTTATTGCACAAAGCCTATCCTTTAGCTTTATAAAGGTATTAGAAAAGGTTATTCTTAAACCTCTTTTTATTTAAACAATAGATGTCTAAAAATACCGTTATCAACTGTGTAATTGGATATAATTTATTATTGCAGTTGGCGGCATATTGTAAATACTGTCAAGAAATTTCTCCATTAAAAGACACGGGATTTCAAATACATTACTTAAGAAGAATTAATCATATCTGTAATCTTAAAAAAAACCCAAAATTTATGGATCTAGTAATTGCTTATGTAACTATTATCATATGCTGTTTCTTAACCTATCAAAGAAGGTTTTGGTTTTAATCACTGCTACAATACTAATGACTACAGTAGATATGAGAAGAATTTTAAATTTGTGCTTCTTTATAAACAAGAGTTTACATTCACATTCAGAGCATGAGATAACCAAGATTGAATTTTTTAATGGAAACTACAAGAATGTCATTGTGATTTGGTGGACAGTACTGCAGTAAAAAAAGAGCTTTAAACTTGATTATCTATCTTTGAATGCTGAACCTTTCAAAACCATGGCTTTTTACACAAAACAGAAAACTAAATCTTCTCTATCAGTGCTGGTAGGAAGAAACACAATCCCCAAAACACTGGTAGTGCTGACCACAAAGCATGTGAAAATCATCCTTATCTGAGGATCTGGGGTATATAGAGACTTCATAGTACACAGAATACAGTACATAGTACACAGAATATAGCATATAGCAGTAAATTGGTTTACAGTTATAAATATATTAAAGGGATTGAATTTACAGGCTATTTTAAACAGTGTTTTCAATCTGCTTGAGATTTTCTCCTTCTGCAGTACTAACTGACACTGAATAAAACGAAACACAAAAATAGTCCTGCTCTTTCTCTCCCTACAAAATACTATCCACACCCAAAAAGAACCAATGAAACAAAACATAGGATGATAGCACTTGTCCTATTTCATTCAGATGTTACGGATATAAAAGTACTTTCATTTGTCTGATCTGCACATGCATTGAAAAGATGTTTTGCTCCTTGTTGCTGTCTGGCAGACCAGTAAAAAAGCATAAGTAGAAAGCCTCTGCAGTATGAAATTATCTGACATTTCTAGTAAGGTGATAAAAAAAAGCAACCTCACAAGGGCCACCAAGATTTTTAAAATTAATTGTTCCATATTTCTCAGACAAGTCCTAGATTGTATTGTATTTGGAAAAACAGAAAGTCTTATGACTGTAGTAACAGACTATCAGTCTCTCCCTGAATAAATCTATGTCTTCTATTGTAAAGGCCTTTTCTGCATTTCATTCTACCAACTTTTTGTCTTTTTCTTCTTTCCTTTTTTCCTTCCTTCTCATTTGGGTCTGAATTGTCTTAATCCAAAGATAAACATTTTGAAATAAATAATTTTGGTAGATCTTTTAGGCAATATGAATTTCATAGTTTCCTGTGTCATTATTAGTTGTTGTTATTATTGTTGTTGTTAAATTAGTTGCATTATCTCACTGGCAGTCTTTCATTTTTAATTGTTTGTTCAACCTGATTTTCAGTGCTTGAAATCTATGTAAAATGAGCTCAAGATTATCAGATGGTTTCTCAAATTCTTGTTTCATTCACACAAGTGAACAAAGGGAACAGATAACTAAACAAAACACTCAAAAAAAGAACCTGTTTAAATGCATCACAGCAAAATAATAAGTAGCTTTACTGACAGGTAAAGCTATAAAAAAAAAATCAGGCTCTATTATTCAAATTATTATTTGTGCCTCTGAGCTTACTTAATTTATTTGCCCTGGTTTCACAGTGCATACTTTTCAAGATCCCTCACAGATAATAACCATGATTAATATAATCAAGTGACAAATAAAAGTGTTGGCAGTTTTTTTATACTGTTACTTATTATGAATTATAAAAGGCAAAAGACAAGTAATATAAGCATGCCGAAGGCCATCCTAACAGCAGGAAGACAGGATGAGTTTCTTGAATAAGCTCTTGTCAGAAAACTAGAAAATGCTGAAATATTTGAGTTGAATGCCTAGTTCCTACTCCAAGATTGTCTTTTATGCTCAGAATTCCTTGCTTCACTGAAACAAAAAAAAAGGACAAAAACCCAATAAGTTCAATAGGCATAGAGTAATTTTTCCTCCTTACAAACAAGGAGGGTAGGAATAGATGAAAAATCAAATTAATGCCTAATGCATTATCTTGCTCTCTGAAAAGACAGATTAAGAAGTACTAACAAACAGTATGACCATATGACCTTTCCTATTCATGTTTTCAGAAGATGGTCAAGACCAATATAGGACTTTCTTGACACTACTATTTTATACTGTTCTGCACAATTTAAAAAGCAAAAAAAGCTCCACTATTTCCAGGCGAAGATTAATTTATCTACAGTAAATTAACAACTCAAGATTTATTGAAATTAAGTTCATCCTTTTCACCTACTTTGTCTCCTAGTAATTATTTCAACATATACCCTCTACCCTCTATAAATCCTCTTGAAACTTAGAAAATAGCCATCAATATCCATAGTTAAAAAGATTCAGTTTTAGTCTTACAAAGAAATATTATATTATTTTTAACATTGCTATTTGACTAATTCTTTTACCTGCTGGAACCACATTACTTTCTGTATCTAACTTACTTCTTCCCACTGGTATAAGCTAATAGATAGTGTGTAGGATGGATCCATTCCTTGTGTCATGGCTGAACACTTTCAGAATTCGTCATCACTCTGCATGTGCTGATTGAAAATATAAAGAATTTTGACAGGTGGGCTTTAGAAATGAGACTGGTGAAGCGTGCAGGAAATACAGCAGTACCCACATATCTGCTCTTAGTATTCCCTGTTTTAACAGAGAGGAACTTCATCAATTGTACCATGTTAAAGGAACACTTTTTAGATAGCCACTCTCTTGATGCAACTATAGTGTAGAATGAGCAGTGACTTATAAAAGGGCTTTCAGAAACCTAAATTTTCAGATAAAAATTCTTCCAGAGATATTCACCTGACTTCATTATCCTAATGAACCTGTACTTCATAAGGAATAGAAAGGATATTAATATGCTTGAGAAATTTGGGGAACCTAATTTATAATTAAAAAACCCCTCATGTAAGAATCTTAACTGGCACAGTCTCTTATTTGAGAACTCCATTGAGGTTCTTTCTTTGTTTATCTGCAAGTCTGATTAATTTGATAAAAAACATATATCTGTTGTAGTTCAAAAAAATCTTGTATATACAAAATTGAACACTACTTCTTATTGGAAAAAATGGTTTTGTTTGTTTGAGAGACAAATTCTCAAATGTTTACATAAAATAAAAACAAACAAACAAACAAATAATTAAAATGATAAGAAATACAGTATAAACAGTCTTAATTTACTGTCAAGTGCACACTCTTGAGACTAAATTAAACCTCGTTGACCTGAAAGCCTTAATTTATTAATAACTGGAAAAGAAAAATAGAAAGGAATACCTTTTTGTGCTGTAAACTCTTCATGCTAATTTATGTTACGTTACTGAGAACACATGGGATTCATGAAAGGAATTTTCCAAAATGTGGGGAGTTGTTAAAGAAAGACAACAGTAGCACAATAAATTAACCCTCCAGCTAGATGCAACTCTATTAATTGCAGACACTCCTACATTAAACTGTTTCCAACCTCCTGCTGATGAAACCTCTCAAAATAATTTCACCCTTTGACAGCTTAAATTATGATCTTCCCACTCTATAAAAGCACTTGACACATTTGTACCAAGTATTTAAAAGACATGGGAAAAAATTAAGACTGTTTCACATTCACCTAAAATGCTCCTGATTTCTTTTTTTTTTTTTTTTTTGTCAAACAAACTCTTTTGGTTTTAGCTATATACTTATATAAATACTTATTTATCTGAGTATATGGTGTCACCAAAATTGGGAAATTAACTTCTTAACACCAGTGTAGTTTTACGAAGTAGGCACTTTCTTATTACGGCGCCAGATGCACGGGGGATCACTCCGCCTGCCGTGCATACGGACTGTCTCTCCACAAAAGCTTTATACCACCAAAATATGCATATTAATTACTTTTCAAATAAGTCATTAACATATTCATTACATTTCCAGGAACTCATTAATACATATAAATGTCCCTTTCACATGCTCATTCTCTCTCTGGTGGTTGTCATGGTGTTCTGGTGGTCATTGATAGTCTTCATCACTGTATCCTTTGGTTGTACTTTTCCTTTGCGCATGCTCAGTTCTTTCTTGGGCCTGTTTCCAACACTTCTGTCTACCTCGTCCCAAGGAGTTAGCTCAACACATTCTCTTGTCACATCCCAGTGATCAGTAAAACAAAAGGTCTTTAATGCTTCTATGAACACTAAGGTAATAAATTTCAATTTCTGAAATTCTATGACTAAGATATTCTATGTGATCTCATTTAGGTTCCTGCTCTGGCAGGGGGATTGGACTAGATGATCTTTCGAGGTCCCTTCCAATCCCTAACATTCTGTGATTCTGCAATACTGTGATATATTGTTCTCAACTCCAGTAGTAAGTTTATGATTAGAACAGGCCTGGGACTTTACAGACTCTTCTTCGTGAGGTTTCTATGATTGCCTAGTTCAAAACTAACAGTCCTAATACAGCTTTCCACTTCTTTTAATCAACTCTTCTATATAATCAAATCTTGATTATTTTATCAGAGTACTTGCAACAATGGTGACAGCTGCAGGTAAAGCTAAATTTCAGATATAAACTCCTTAAAATTTTAGTTATAAGTTTCTTATAATCATTCTCAGACTTTTTGTATGAGGTTGAAAATTCTCACATTTACCATTTGGTTAAAGAAGATATTTTTAAATGCTAAAAATTAATCTGGTTGTGTTTGGTAACTGCACTAATGAAAAATGCAAAAATAATAAAAATGCATTTATTTGAATAGATGGATATTTTGAATAGATAAACAAATATCAGGAGAGACACATATTACCTTTGAATTTTACCCAGGATGTTATTCAGTAATCTTAAATGTAATTTTTTTCATATAAATAAGGAATATAGGGACATCAGGGAAAATGTAGCCTGTTAGCCAAAATTTATGTGAATAAAAAAAAAGAAAAAAAAATTACAAAGATTTTTTTTAATTCACTGACAAATTTTTAGTGATTAACAATTAAATTTAATGGAAAATGGGCAAATTGTTCCATTCTTTTGAATAACAAATTTAAAATAGATGTTAGTGCATTTGTGACATTATTTAGACTGCATCATTAAAAATAACAGGTAAGTCTTAACGTTACAACAGTGTCTCTAGTGCCAACATAGTGATACTACATTACTAATGACTCTATGGCTTTTAAAATGATTAGATGTTTAAGGAACTCCTTCAAAGAGTAACAAATCTAGGCAAGCAATTTCCTGTAGGAGAGGCCACAATTAATAAGTCACGCGTTCTGTGTAGTATGCCTAATGAGACCTTTAACAATTTGGAAATGTGTAACCAGTGAGTGAGAGCAGGTTTCCCCAGCGTTGTCTTTCAAGTCCCCTGAGCATCAGTCACATGTGCCAGACACTGAAACTGATGAACCTTTAGCTCCTCTAACACCTGCACAAAGTAATAGCTTGAGATGCCATGTGAGTAACAGGATTTCATCTGCCAAAGATGATCTAAGTTGAGATATTAATTATTCATTTGGGAACTGGGTACAGTAAAATGCACTCTTTGAATGCTAACATGAATATATCAACATTAATTTTTCAGATCCAAAGCTAGCAAAATCCACTGAGTTTGTATAAGCAATCATCAAACCATGGGCAAAACTGCTACACTTCAAGATGGATTTTTAGGCCTTTGGTTACATTTTAAATTCATAAAACTGCATGGTAATTGTTAAATCAGCAGTTGATTTAACTTGTAAAAAATGCGCAGCACTGTGATTTCTCATTTGAAGATCTTTATTTGTTTTCATCATCATTTACATATGAATAATTTCTTTTAAAAATAATGAGCTCACATAGCATTTCTACAATTTTTGCCTGAAAACAAGTGTGATGATGGTAAATTTGAATTCTTCAGTTTGGTGAAAGATTGGTAAAAGTTAAAGTTTTATTTCGTAACCACACTACTGTGTTCCAGTTTAAATTTTAGCTTTGGATTACATTCTAATATAATCATACAAATTAAGTCCAAAATAAAATGACAACAAACTCCTAAACATGAGAAAGTGATCCTTCCTTTAATCTATGTACTTCAAAGTGTTTTTCGTGGTGTACTAATAGTCTGAGACAACTTTTTCAAATATGGAATAAAGGTATTTGATCTAAAAGATAACCTGAGAGTTGTAAACATTCAGACACAATTTTCTTAGTAATTTCACTTGAGATAATTGATTGAAAGAAGAGATCTCAAAGGCAATCCACATTCCCTCTCAACTGATTATACTCAGCACTAATAAATTTAAAAGTTATTTTTGCATTCCTCTCCTCTCTTTGGGGAAAACAAATAAATAAAATAACAATTTTAAAAGACCAGAAATCTGTTTCAGCTCAGATCCTAAACTTCAAACCCATCTATAGTCCTGAACATCGAAAGACAGTTAAGGCAAGAATTTTCATAAAATTCAGGATTTGTTTGAATTTCCTGCTCTCTTGTCTAGAGCATTGTTAAAGAATGAAGGGAAAAGAAAATAAATGTTATTTAAACTGTTTAATTTATCCCCTCTCATGATCAATACAAGGCAAAAGAAACTGAAGACAGAGAGAAAACCTTAGCATAATCAACTGATAATGAAAAAAAAAGATTAAACATAGGAGCTTGATAGAAAAAAAAAAAAATGATCAAACAAAAAACTTGGGATCTTTAAGTGTTTTTTCATGTGTTTTTGTATCCTGTGATTAGATTTCTTACAGTTTTAATTCTAATTGAAGCTTTTCCTTGTGCTTGGAGGGTTTAAAGCATCTTTTCAACTTTTTTCCAGTGTCTTATAAAGGTTCTCTCTAAGCTGTGTTTTCTAAAGGCATAATGAATTTCCTTTTCCTTCACTCAAATATTTATTTTTATGATACTTCTTCAATGTCTTTTTTTAGGTGTAGACATCCATATAAAATTTTGTCAAAAATGCATTAGGGACAAATACCACTGTCAATATAGCTCATAAGGACTTATTATCTTAGGGGAAAAAAAAAAAAAAAAAAAAAAAAAAAAAAAAAAAAAAAGTGCTAAGAAAAATGGGAAAAACCTAACATAGGGAAATAAAACAATCATTGAGGAAGACAGTGATTTGCTAAGTGCAATACAAACAGGAAAAATAAAAACTTTGAATGGAGTGGTAAAAGTTGCAAGTTTAAGAGGTTTATTTTTAAAAATACTTTAAAACTATGTGTCATAACGGATCAAGATTCTGTTGATGGTCAAAGACAGAGTTTATAGCTAAGAAACCTACATGTCCATACTTTATTTAGTACAATTGTCTCCTTTTGAGATGAAGTAAACTGATCTGAGAAATATGGAGTCACGTGATATTAAAATCCTCCACATGAAATAAGTAAGCAAGACAAGATATGATAAAATATTTAAAAATATTTAACCTGGTGAAAAGATAAGTTTCACCTCTGTCTCATACTTGGCATTTTAGCATGTTTTGATAATATTTACTCTAAAAATGCACAATCAAGTAGAAAAGTGAATATTTATTATATTCTGAAGATATAAATCTACAAATAAAATAAATGTTAATAAGTTTTTTACTGAAAAGAAAGCTTCAGTACTAATGTAAATTAATATTGAAAATGCCAAGGAAAAAATTGTGAAAAGATTTCTACAGAGACTGTGGAACTTTAGTATCAACTACTATGAAAAAGCATCTCTTTATAACAATTTATACGACTTTTAAAACTTTTCTGAAGAACATAAAACAGTGCTTTGAATATACCTGAACTGTGTGTCCATCTTATTTAAATGTATATTTGGAAATTGTAAACACCCTGACTACTTTAAATACATTAATGCCATGGTGAGGATGTGTCTGTGTGTGTTGAACAAGTATATTTGGTTTACACACAGAGATGATTTTCAGTACTGTAAAGCAATGACAGAAACAAGGGAATTGTTAGTATTTTAACGTGTGAAATCAAAAGTAACAATACAAAATGAAAATGAACTGCCCATTCTCAGAAGAAAATACCATTTATCAAAGGAAATTAGAGTGAATTAAAGGGAACAAAGGTATACGCATAATTTAAACTGATGAATTATAATCTTTATCCTCAACAGAGATAGACTAAAAGCACGATTTTAGTTGGAGTCACAACATTGATCTGTGATGCTATGATCAGATAGGATCATAGAAAACAACCTAAAGTGCAAAGTAATTGATTCTTAGGAGTTTGGAAAGCTTCATAAGATAGTGTATAACTTGAAGACTCATCTTAAGGTCATCAAATGACAGAGCATAATCTATAAGATATATATAATACCTGATTCAAGTCTCCATTCTAAGTATTTTGCTAAAAGTTTTTCTGTGTTTGTTCTGAGTAGCAATCTTCCTCTCATATTATACTTGCTATGGTAATAAGAATAAACTGGTAGCTAGAAAGAGTTGTCCAAATGTTCCTAAAGAGTGGGCTGTTAAAAACATATTCAAGCAGATCAGCTGGGTGCTTTTGTGCTACAGTGTGCCTACTCAAAAGCACTCTGGAACCATGATGATATACATTTTCATAAAAATATTTCCACATTGCTCTTTTCATTTCTGTACCCATATACTGCACTCCACAAAAAAAAAAATAGGTGGACCAAATGCTCAAAAGTACTTGGAATTTTAACTCAATAAAAGCCTTGTTTCTGAAAAAGATAGTGAACATATTAATAGTGTTACAAGTTTTCAAAAGCTAAAACAAGGAAAGCTTTATAAAGCACTTCTGAAGTTTAAGTTGCTGTTCAGTTTAGTGAATGCTACCAAATATGTAGACAGTAAAGTGTCTATTGTGCATTCATCGTTAGGGAAATGTAAGTATTACATGTAACTGAAGTCAGCCATCCTAGAATCATATGAAATTTCAGTATACAAAACATAATACTACATGCTGTATTTTTTGTTTTGGTTTTTGTTTGTTTTTTTTTTTTTTTTTTTTGGCAGGGAAGAAAGAAGAGGTAATGGTCAAAAACTAGTGCAATAAATTGTATTGCAATTCAGTCTGGAGTTATAGTCTACAAGAACCGATAAAAGTAACTGTCAGGATGAGGACCAATACAAAATGTCATGACAGGCATTTGCTCAAACTTAAGGAAATGGAATGGATGAAAGAGGATTTGCACAGGAAAAGATAATCTCTCACAGGAGTTCACTGAGCGCCTGGACTATAAGATCAGCTCTTTGACATAATTGTTATCTATATATTCACATGGATATGCATGCATATATGTACTTATAGACACTTATGCAACCTTAGGACAAAAAAGAAAAAAATTCAAAATTTTCATTAATATCAAATCATAAAAATCTGCACATCTAAAGTTGGTGTTTCTGTTATCAATAAGTAGGCAATCTCAGACTTACATGATAATGCTGGCATGGTTACCTAGTTGTAAATAGCCTTGCTCTCTACTGGTTGGATGTAGCTTACCTCAGTCAATCAGTAGACATAGTTATGCTACTTTAGCCTTGATTCTTCTACACACCTCTAACTGAGTACAAGGCATGCCAAGAACTCCAAGAAGCAGGCTATTACATAAGACTCGTTGCAATTTCTTCTTAAAGTTATCAAACCATAACAGCAAAAGATCTCATTCCAATAGGATAAGTTCTGTGACACAAGAAGTCTGTTTAGTGGCACAGTGTGCTAAGTGACACACACAAAAAAAAGTTTGAAAACAGATTTTCATGTGCTATTCATGTTCTTACAGGAAAAGTGTATTACAAACAGCAGCACAAGCTGAGAGAGAAGGCAGGAACAATAGAGAGGATTAGAAGGGATAATATCTTAGTTAAAACAGGAAGGGAATATGCAAAACTTTTATTAAACTCAGAATAGCTCAAGGATGCAAAGTCTGTCTCTTTTCTAAAAGCAATCTAGCATTTCCGTCTTCTACTAAGGATCCTTTGCTGATTTGGCTATTGATATGGCCAGATAGTATTTCTGTTTGTTTAATGTTGCTTTTTTCTTTAGCTTCTTTGTTAGTGGTGATAATTAGGTAGAGAGGAGCATTGGATTAGAGCTTGGTTTAAAAATATAATAGCATATAAGTAAACATAACATATAACATTAAGATTTTAAATTGATCAGAAACCTTATACTGAATGACAGAAATCTAATATTTAAAAAAGTATTACAATACATGGTATTTTATGAAGTAATCATATTAGAACTCACAAAAGTTTTGAAGTTCTGTGTGTTAATATCACACAAAGAACCTTAACCTTGGTATAATGCTGGATTTGGTAACTTTATTATTACCTTTCTAGTATTATTTTCTACTGTAATATATGATACAGATATAGTTCAGTAGTGACAGAAATTTTTAAAAAATTATTACATTGTTTTATACATTTTGAAATTTTAAAAACACGTCAAATATTAAAACATTTCCTTTCTTCAAAGAGGAAATTAAGATGCAAGTTAGAATAAACAATTCTGACATTCAGGAAATTTAGTAACCTGATTAGAATCAAAATTTGCCTACTTATACAGTATGTTTTTTCAAATGTTGTGTGACATCTTACAGTAACATGGTCATGCATTTCGTAAAATTAGACATAACAAATTGACAGTTAAAGAAAGTATGTGAAAAAAATAATCTAAATAATGTTCTGTGATAAATGGCTTTAATTTTCAATCTTGTTTTTATCCACTATTTCTGAGTGACAAAGTCATAAACTATCTCTGAGTGATGAACTCATAAATGGTTAAATGAATTACAGTGCTGCACAGGAGACGCAGGAAAAAGAAGGAAAAAAGGGGGGAAAAAAGGGAAAAAGAAAGGATGGGTAGAAGAAAAGAAAAAAAACATCATTCAAGGAATGTCAACAGATTTAATACTTTAAAGTGAAAGAATACTAAAATTCAAAAAGGGCTTTTTTGCAGACAATCAAAAAAACTCCCAGAAAAAAGGGAGCTGTGAAAAATCTGTCTAATGTCCATGAAACCAGAGTCCAGAAATAGCTAGTGATACAGTTCAGTTAACCAAAGCATGTCTGAAGCTCTGACAAGGTTTGCACCACAAAGAAGGCAAATAATATCTCACAAACCTGTATAAATATTCCTGTACAAAGACATTAAAGTTTTTAAGATAAAAATAGAACACACAAAATATATTTGCTTGTTCAGAATGGATATTCTTCCCATTAAAAAAGAAATCTGTTATCAGTAGAATAAATATTTCTAATATCTCTATAATATCTTTTAACTTCTATGTATTGTTTATGTTTTGATACAAAATAAATTCACCCACAGGGATATCTACAGTGCTCTTTACATTTTTTATACAAGTAGAGGGGAAGAAAACAGCCAATAACTTTTCTTTTAAAGAATGTGATCAACCAGGTCTCACCCAAATAAAGCAAGACTTGAACTCGGGTTTCCTATATTGTGGAACTGCCTCCTCATCGTTAGCTGGTGACACCTCACATTCCTGTGTGAATGTCACACTTTGAATTAACAGTTAAATAAACTATTTTCAAATGAAGTGTCTTATTAATAACACCACAATGCAAAAGAAGTAAGAAAATTTAATAGAGCATTTCTATCTTAATCTTTTGAAATGTAGATGGCTATTCTGGGTTGAAATGACCTTTTTTTTATTTATTTACAGAGCCTTTATATTAATGTATAGTCTGAAAAATCCAGCACCAAGTAATAATCACAAACTTCTGAATTAAACCCTTGTAAATATCCACTATGAATATGTTACTCAAAATAATACTTCAATTTTTAAAAAATGCTTTAACATGTCTACAATTTAGCTAATGAAGAAATTTTTTTTAAGTGAAAAATTCTTCCCACTATTTCTAAATAACAAAAACTATTTGCATGTATTACGTTCTTCTGTTAAGTGATAGAGTATTTTAAGCTAAGCTTTTCTCATACAAAAACGAGTCATGTAGATTACTGAAATGTACTCTGAACACTTAGATTTGCCTGTTAGTTAATCTAATCTAATCTAAATCAATAAGAAATGAGCTTTTGAACACTTTATATTATACTTACTACAAAAAAGTTACAGAGGAAATTAATGTTTCATATTCACTAAGATTTCTTACTCTAGCAAAACAGCCTATTAAACAAAACAAAGATGGTCTGGTTGGATAAAATGCCAGTTAAATTAGACCATTCTTCTAATGATTCCCTTACTGCATTCAGATTAACTATGTCATTATTTCAACCTGGAAGTGACACAGGTAGTTTCATCCAGAAACATAATTTTAAATTGCATTTATGTTTATTTTTTCATCATGAGGACTGTCAAGCATTGGAAGAAGTAGGGCAGAGGATTTGTTTAGTCTCCTCCTTGGAGGTTTCCAAAACCCAAGTGAATGAAGCCCTGAGAATCCTAGTTTGACCTCAAAGCTGGCCCTGCTTTGAGCAGGGGGTTTGACTAGAGACTTACTAAGCTGAATTATCCTGTATACATTTCTAAATGTGTTTTTCATCATCATCGATTGTTGTACTATGATAATATAATTACAGGGTGTATAAAAATGGATAAAATCATAAAGGTTTTAATTATTTAGTTCTACAGCGATTGCAGCTTTCTTGAAACAGTACAACATCAGGATAGTTTCTGTCTGAAATAAAACTAACGATTGAATTAATTTGGTTCATTATTATTCAGGAAATTGAAGCATCCCAAGTAGAACATAAATGTTAACTGTAATAGATTTTGTGGGGGTTTATTCTCTTTTGTTTTGATGAATGCGAAATAAAGGATTAAAGGTACTCTTGATAGCTGTACTTCAGTCGCATACCAACATAGTCCAAATCAATCAGTAGTAAAGTTACGAATATCGACTTTACTGAGACACAAGGTCTTACATGGCAACAGACTTCATAGAGAGCATTTACTCTAGCTTCTAGTCAGTGCAATTTCAAAGTTTAAAAGTGTGTAGATGTTACAGTTTTTAGTAGTGATGCATTTAGCACTCGTACCTTCCTGAATAGTAGATTTTGCAGGCCCAAGTTAAGCACATATATCTTAACAATAAAATATAAAAATGGTCTAAGCAATTTGTGACTCCCATTTCAATTAGATTTAGAGTAGATATATATATCTATGGTATGAGTTACATATTGTTGCAGGGAAAAAATGCATAGTTCATGTAGTTTAAATCAAATCAGGACTCAAGTAATTTATTGACTTTTTAATGACATGTTATTAACTGGTAGTCTATGAACTATACATGTGGGATCAATATCTGCAGTACAAGAGGTAAGTCACAATAACAGGTGCTTGTGAATTGTTAATAAACACCTACAATCTTCTAAATAGCCTTTTATAACTAATTGCCTGGAAGTTCTAATCAGACTTAGTTATGTGAGCAAAGACATGCCCTCACAGGATGTTTATGCCTTTAAAAAGAAAGGACTCTGTGACTTTAAAAAGAAAAAAGTTCCGTTTCCAGAAGCAGATATTAGCTGAGTAGAACATTTGATTCCTGGAATATCTTACAAACATGTTTTACAATTTAAAAGTTAGGTGTCAGCTGAATAAGATTTTTTCAAGGATTTAAATGATTGAGTTCATAAGGTTCTTAAGCCTTTAATTATGACAGAGATCTTGCTCTGCATAAGGGATGTGTTACTATCCTTCAACTGTGAATCTAGGTGAATGGCTGTAATATGAATGTCAATTGTTACTATGCTTTGTTCTTTTCATGAGAATAATCTCTTGTTCGGAGTTCAAATTCAGCAACAATAAATGTCAGTACTAGAATAATTTGGGGAGTGATTCAGTTGCCAAACCCAAGCATGAGGAAACATTAAATGTCTTATTGTATCTGAAACACCTGCATGGGACTGTTAGGTATGCCTTTCATATGGGAGACCCTTCTTCAGTGATGGAGGTCAGAAGATACCTAAAATGGCACTATACACTTATCTTACTATAGCTGCATTATATCTATTCTTTTTTCTTAGGTTCATGTTGCCAAATTAAATAACCAAATGACATTAAATTATTTTGACTAGGGACAGAAACCCACCCTTTTATAGAAATCAGTATTCAGGGAATAGGGGTCTGTATTCTCATTGCTAAATCTTGGACAACATTCTCTTAGGAGTCAATCATGTAAATGCACACCTCTGTTCCTTTGGGATTTTTTCAAGGGAGATAAAGCATTAATTCAGGATCAAAATTGCCCAATGTTTCAAAAAAAAAAAAAAAAGTAATTTAGGTTTGCCTATCTAATCAGAAAATGACCTATTACCACTTTTTTAAACCCTTAAACTTGAAAAAACTTTGGATTTTAATAAAAATAATACATAATTTTTTTCTTCATACTTAAAGTGTCTTCCTGTTTAAATAATGACCCCTAAAAATACCACATGAAGTTAACAGGAGAGATTTAAGAAAATTATTTTATTAAGAAAATTATTTTACTTGTGTGAGATTATAATTGGACTGTTACTGACTGATCATGAAGAAAAAACAGAAAGTTTGCCTTCTAAAGTGGAATTTATCTGTTTTGATTCTATCATGCCAAAATCTTATAACTGTTACAATTTTTATCTCTATGAGTACTAACAACATGCCCCATGGCAAAAGAGATACCAAAATAAAATTATTTGCTTCATTGGCCCTATGACAATCAAAATTTTGGCTGATGTGTAGTTTCTTTTGTGAAGAAGAATCCATTACAGAATTCCTGTATTACCTCTAAGTGATTTTTTAAGCCACTCCACCTCATTTTGTTTCACTTTTAGGAATCGTATACCACTACAAGTATTCCCATTTGTTATATTATGACTAAATCTGCTGTTTGCTATTGATTTTATTCATAGCTCCTGCATGCAACAGCAGCTCTCCTTCAAAAAGAATATACATTTTTAATGAGATTAAAAAAAATCATAGATCATATGTTGAAATCTATTTCAAGTTACTTTTGCTCATCTTGTAATATTTAAAGGTCAAGCAAGTAATATAATTTAGTACAGCCTGTATATACAGAGAATACTTTCCATTTCTGCAAAGTCTCAGAAAAAGTAATTAAATTAAAGTAAGAAGAGTCAATAGAAAATATTGAAGAGCCTGAGGAGACACAACTTCAAAGAATAACAAGCAACTCAAAAGAAAAGAAATGAGCTTAATAAATAATTCCTAAGAATGAAGTATTTGGAGGAACAGTCAATCCTTTTTAGCTATAGGAAGTACTATAACAAAACCAGAATCAGCTGCATAAAAAAGAATTCTTGTTGAAGAGTTTCTGTTCTACGAGTTTACTAATATGAAAGGCCCTTTAAACATACATCACTGCTTATTCCTGTCAGCTATTAAGGAAAACAAATACCCTCTTGTTACTGATTTGCCATTTTATTATTAT
>NW_010326880.1:8244-13179 GCF_000700745.2 Antrostomus carolinensis | reverse complement strand
ACTAGAGTGAGGCCAACAGCCGCCGCCGCCAGAAATGCCTCTACGCCAGAAGTGTCTGCAGTTGTTTCTTGTAGCAAGGACATCCTCAAAAATAAAACAAAACAAAAACAAAATGAAACAAAACAAAACAAACACTTTACCTTGATTGCAAAAAAAAAAAAAAAAGCCAATTAAACCAATTAAATAGATAAATACAAATGACATGAGTTGATCAGCCCAGCTGAGCGCACCCTCGCTGCCCCCAAACACTTTGGGAACTGCTGGAGGGAAGGGTCTCACGCTGACACGTGTCCAGGGAGAAAAAATAGACCCAGAAATCTTTATTTTATGGCCAACGAGCCGTGTGACAGGAGCGTGCAGAGCTGAGAGCGATGCACGCCTGGCAGCGGAAAGCTGAGCTCCGGGAGCAGCCGGGTCCAGCCAAGCAGGAGGTGTGTGTGCTGTGATGGATGGTGACCACAGCAGGGCTGGCTCACAACATATCAGATGTGTTCAGACCATCCCACCACTCCCCCAGCCTATGGGGGGTCCTTTTCCTGTTCTTCTCTTGAGTTTCACCCACGGGTTCAAACAACTCCCAACCCCTGGAGAGCTGAGGGTGTTAGGAAGTTCATTCTCAGGAGCTCCAAAGCCTCCAGAGGAGCTCCAAATCCTCCAGAGAAGCCCCAAAGCCTCCAGAGAAACCCTAAAATGTTAAAGGGCAAGTTTCTCCTTGGGGTCTCCTGGCAATGTGGAGAAGGAAGGTACCTTCTGGAGAACTTACCTAAGCCCCCAAAACCGAGTGCTACTGTATTTCTGTAAATGGCCAATAAAGATACCTCTGATACCTGATGCTGCTGGGTTCATTCCTTCCTTAGGAGAGCTGGGTTCCTGGAGCTTCCCAAGAGCCAGGCTCCTGGTCCCTACAGCCTGGCAAGAGAAAATGCTCATGTCACCAGAGGTGCTGGGGAGAGGTTTAAAGCAGGAGCGAGGGATGCTGCGGCAGGTCAGGTAGCACGCAGCCCTACAAGAGGGTGCAGATCCAGATTTAAGAGCATGGACCTCAGTGACTCCTGTTCTGGTTGATCAATCACAAATGACAAACACAGCCAAGTGGGCAGGTCCTCTCCCCTGCTTGGACCAACGTTGAGGACAGAAATAAATCACCGTAGTCTGAACCTGCTGCCACCGCAGCACTTCCCGGGGTTGTCACCCAGAGCCAGATTTTGGAGTTGCCACGTGTTTGCTGCTGGACGAGGCAGGAGCTCAGGGTCCTTCCCAACAGCTGCCTGCCTTGAAAAGACCACAAATAAAGGGCAGGACCAGGACTAAAATACAGCTTTGCAGCCCCTCTGAACCTCCAGCTCATCATCTCACACACCGCAGTTGCCTCATCTTTTTCCAGCTGTGTAGTGACCTTGCACAGAGGGAGACTGCAGACCAGCCATGGAGCCAGGAGGAGGCAACAGCGTTCACCTTTGCACCCACCATGAAAGTGATGGTGAATGCAGACACTTTATCCTCTGCTGAGTGTGTGGTTAAATGAACATCTTCCCCTCTGGGCTGTGCTGTGGGTACAGACCAGGAGGATGCTTCCCTGAAAGCCTCATGAGATGTCACCTCCTTGGATCTCCACACCTTAACCCAGGCCTGGGGTTAATTTATGGGGGAAGCAACGGGCAGAAGGACCCTGTTCTACCTGCTCCCCACTCACTGGAGGGCATTTCCACAGCAGACCAGATCAGGGGTCTGGTTTGTGCTGGTTTCCACCAGCACTGCAGTACATGATGCCCTGGGAAGCATCTTGGCCATGAGCTGCTCTATGATCATTCATCCAGAGGCCAAGACTCTCTCCAACCTCTCTTGGTTACTTCTTGCTCCCTTCTCTGAAGGAAGATTTTCCACCCTGATGTATCTAGGGCCTGTATCCAGTCCCTGTCCCTGGCAGAGGAAGGAGGTGGCCTGTCAGGTTCCCTCCTCTTGGGTGCAGCCAAAATGGCTCATGTTGCAGCCACCCTGAGCTGACACCTGATAATTGGAGCAAATTAAAGCTCGCTGGGACAGTGCCAGTTTAGGCAAGACCTGGACTAGTCACCCTGAAGTCCTCTGAGGGTTAGGAGGAGCACAGAGGTGAGGTTGCATCACCGACTCCCTCCCCAAAGCTCACATTGGCCATTCCCAAGGTCTTGGCTTGATATCCTTCACCACCCAGGTGCCCATCACACCTCTCAAGCTTTGCAGCCCAAACACAAGCCCAGCAGGATGGGCTTTGGGGGTCAATTCACACAGGGTGACCCTGCTTGCAGTGCCAGGTGCTCAAAGCCACAGGTTTTGGTCTCCTTGGGACCAACATGCCTGGCACCTCCTACAATAACCAGCGTGTTCCTCTCAATGAGCTGGGACTCGTTGGAGCCACGTTGTGAGTGTTTTTACGCTCAGAGACCCCCCTGACTCTGAGAAATCTTGTCCCCAACAAGATTTGGGACTTTCCCCTGTCCCTGCTCCCAGAAGGATGTCCTGAAGCTGCCAAGCAACGCTGTCCCCATCTCCCATGTCACACAGGAATGAGCCCGCCCTCCTTGGCATGCAAGCACAAGGCTGGTGAGATAAAGGCAGAGCTGACAGAAAATTGGAAGTGACCCAAAGCTCAGCCTTTCCTGCGTTTAACGAGTGTGACAAATGAGTTACCATCATCCCTTCCCCTGACGGACTGGCTTATCTGCAGGAACATGGATGCTGGTTTCATGAACCGGGGGGAATATCGAACTGACTCTGCAGCGGTTGTGCAGGCGTTAACTGCCAGGGATGGAGAGGGTGGGCCAGTCTTGGTAACCATCATAATTATTAGTTGTTGTCCGTGTTGTAGGGGCTACAAGAAAGCTGGGGAGGGACTTTTCATAAGGGTAGTTAATGACAAAACAAGGGGAAATGGGTTTAAGCTGAAAGAGGGGAGGTTTAGATGAGATATTAGAAAAAAATTCTTTGGTGTGAGGGTGGTGACACACTGTCCCAGGTTGCCCAGAGAAGCTGTGGCTGCTCCTCCCTGGAAGTGTTGAAGGCCAGGTTGGATGAGGCTTTGAGCAACCTGGTCTAGTGGAAGGTGTCCCTGCTGCTGGCAGGGGGGTTGGAACTGGGTGAGCTTTAAGGTCCCTCCCAACCCAACCATTCTATGGTTCTATGATTCTATGAACCCTGAAATCGCTGTGCTGCAGCAGGTCAGATGTCCAGCCAGACCTGCCTTGGAGAAGAACAGGGCAGCAGAGGAGGATGTAGTAACCCCATGGCTGGAGAATGGGTGATTGACCCCAGGCAGATGCTCAGCCCCACCACAGCCCTGGCCTCAGTTCCACCATGGCTCTGGACTGGGAGCCACAAAGCTCTTGTGCTGTCCCCTCTTCTCTGAGTGCCCCCCTGTTCATTTTCATGGAGCACCTCCAAACTCCTGGCAGCAGGAAATCACCCTCCAAATGAGGAAAATAAGAGAGGGAAGGGACATAGATTTCCAAGCTTGCTTAGAGAAAAACAAGTCATTTATTCCTGCAGAAGACTTCTGAGCTCAGCAGCATCGAGGTGCTTAGCATTCATTTCATCTCCCCAGTGCTGGGGCACCCCAAACTGAGATGGCAAAACTGCATCCCCATATACTGGTACATCCCAGAACACCCTGACTGTGATGCTAAGCGAAAAAAAACCAAAACAACTTTCATTTTGAAAGAACAAAGAGAAAGAAAAGCAGCAGCCAAATCTGACAAGTCCTCTGATTGCTTTTTTATATTTATTTTTTTAAAAAAATTTGCAAGAAGATTCTGGAAGCGCAGGTTTTGCCAAGGCTGCCACCCGGTGCAGCAGAAGGCAGGTTTGCCAGGGTCGCTTCTCTGCCTTTTCACTTCTGCCACTCACAACGTCACCCCACATTCTCCAAATCACACCTCTTTTTTTTGGCTGTGAAGCCAGATCTTCTGTTACACTCGGGAAGGAAAAACGAGAGGAGGGGGTGGAAGAGAGGAAGAGCCGAATGCTGCTTGAGGAGCAGCTTTTGGGATGGGGAAGAACTGACAGTCACATTGCTGTGTAGAGATTGAATTGTCCTCCTTGAGGAGAGCCAGCCTGGCAGCTTGGTCAGGGCTTCTTTTTTCTTGAGCTCGAGGGGAGAAATGGGGAAGGGAAGGAGGTGATTTTTCACTTTTAGTCAACGTTGGGAGATTGTGTCTAACATACTGTTGCTGGTGGTGTGCCCCTGGTATCTAAAAGGGGTTTGGGGGGAGCCACCAAGGTGGGTGGTGGGTGTGTTTGCCCAAGGTGGGGGGGATGCTGCAGGAGTGGGGTTTGTCACCCAGGGGTCAGGGAGGGAGGGAGCCCTGTCAGGAGTCATGTCACACATCACCACAGTCTCTGGGCAGACCAGGAGGCTTTCGGCCCCTCACCCCTTGCTGGGAGCAGGGTCCATCCCCGCCATCCCCAGCAGCTGGGACTGTCCCCTAAAAGCTCCATCACTGGGGAGATGTGAGAGCCCACACAGGGCAAGTGCTGGCTGGTGCAAGAAGCCCAGAAAGCCAACCTCATCCTGGGCTGCACCCAGAGCAGCGTGGGCAGCAGGTGGAGGGAGGGGATTCTGCCCCTCTGCTCCGCTCTCCTGACCCCCCACCTGCAGTGCTGCCTCCAGTGCTGTGGCCACCAACAGCACAAGGACATGGAGCTACTGGAGCCAGTGCAGAGGAAGCCACGAGGATGATGCGAGGGCTGGAGCAGCTCTGCTGTGAGGACAGGCTGAGAGAGTTGGGGCTGTTCAGCCTGGAGAAGAGAAGGCTCCAGGGAGATCTTATAGTGGTCTCCCAGTACCTGAAGGGGCTCCAGGAAGGCTGGGGAGGAACTTTTGACAAGGTCAGGGAGTGACAGGATGAGGTGTGATGGCTTGAAAGTGGAAGAGGGGAGGTTTAGATGAGATATTAGGAAGAA
>NW_010326880.1:1851-8132 GCF_000700745.2 Antrostomus carolinensis | reverse complement strand
GAAGGTGTCCCTGCTGCTGGCAGGGGGGTTGGGACTGGATGAGCTTTGAGATCCCTTCCAACCCAAACCAGTCTGTGATTCTATGAAGAAGCAGATGTGGGGTGAGGGTGGGTCCTGCACCCTAAAAACAGTCAGGAGTGGTTGGAGTTGTGTAAGGGATGAAAAGAACAAATGGTTGGTCTCAAATATTCCATTATAAAAAATACTCTCTGAAAGGATGAGCACCAGTGCTGATAAAACAGATGAGCTCACACCTCCCAGTTGTAAAAGACCCCAGCTGGCTGGTGAAGGACTCCTTTGCAGATAAGAGGAGTTGTGGAATGTGTCAGAGGACCATTGCTGATAAGTGAAGGTCTGAGGGACCTACATATTAACCAAATGACTGCTGCATGAGCAAAAAGATGGTTACCACCCCCAAACCCCTTCGAATGCAAAGAAGGGAGACACTCCCCACCACTTCTTAATGCAAAATAACATTACATCACCTCGTGCTTTGAATGCTAATTAAAGAGAGCTAGGTGGGAACCTGAGAACTTGTGTCTATAAAAAGGTGAATTAATAATGGGTGGGTGAAGGACAAAGAATAAAGGAACTTTCTTTGTCTTTCCTTCTTCAATTTTCTTTCTTCTTTCCCAGTTTAACCACATTCCTGGCACATAAAGGTAACACCAGTGTGAGTTTTTAGGATCATTAAGTGATCGATAGTTCTTAGCATTGCTAGAAGTTTTTGGTAGGACCAAATAATTGCCCGTTTTGATAGTTATTGTTTCATTCTCTGTAAGCAGTTGACACTGCTGCTGCTTGCTAAACCGCTGTAAGTTTTCATTTGGTCAGTAAGTGTCAGCAGTGTGCAAGTTTCCTTGGCCAAGTCATTTGTATTGTGAGTTTTTGTTGCCAAGTCATTTATCTTTTGGAACACCTCTACATTTTTTACACCTTTTCATAAATTGTAGTTTAATAGAACCCCTCGAAATAATTGTTGTCACTATCACACCAAAAAAAAAAAACCCCTTCCCCTAACCCCACCAAGTGGGACAGGATGGGTTGGTGGGTAAATGTGACCCCACAGCACTCACAGGTCTAGGGGTTGGTGGTAATAAACAGGGTGAGCTGGAGCTACTTCAGGTAACGACCCTCCAGCCCAGTGTTGGCATCCACCAGTGCCCACATTGGGGGTGAGCTGCCAAGGATGTGGGCAAAGCAGAGTGAGCCAGGGCTGCAGCAGCCCTCAGCCTGGATACCCACATTAACAGTCAGAGAGAGATGCAAATGGCAACCTCTGTTCTTCTGTGGGGTGTGTAAGGCATCAGCAGAACCCAACACACTGAGGTGTAGCATTGTAACTGCTTCCCAGGCACTCTGTGGGCCAGGAGGCAGCAAGAAGCAGCTCTGGTCTCTCTTCCCAGCCATGGGTGGCCATATCAAAGCCCCTTCACCTCTACGTTTCCCCCTCTGGCACTGTCTCATCAGTTGTTGGCTTCTCAGAGGAGGAACTCCAGCCCTGCTTAATGCCACCAGGTCCTGGGCTTGCTTGGGACCTTGGCATCGTGGGCAACCTGCAACTGACTGGTGCAATTTGGTTGAGCCCCCAATGTCAGAAGGACATGGACCTACTGGAACCAGTCCAGAGGAGGCCATGAGGATGATGCAAGGGCTGGAGCAGCTCTGCTGTGAGGACAGGCTGAGAGAGTTGGGGCTGTTCAGCCTGGAGAAGAGAAGGCTCCAGGGAGACCTTCTAGTGACCTCCCAGTACCTGAAGGGGCTACAAGAAAGCTGGGGAGGGACTTTTCATAAGGGCAGTTAATGACAAAACAAGGGGAAATGGATTCAAACTGGAAGAGGGGAGATTGAAATGAGATTTGAGGAAGAAATTCTTTGGTGTGAGGGTGGTGAGACAGTGTCCCAGGTTGCCCAGAGAAGCTGTGGCTGCTCCTCCCTGGAAGTGTTGAAGGCCAGGTTGGATGAGGCTTTGAGCAACCTGGTCTACTGGAAGGTGTCCCTGCTGCTGGCAGTGGGGTTGGAACTGGGTGAGTTTTAAGGTCCCTTCCAACCCAAACCAGTCTGGGATTTTCTGACTCTCACTGCAGCAGTGCCCAGACGTGGCTGGAGGATCCAGGGGAAGAGCAGGGCGCTGATGGAGCCATCTGGTCCCTCCTCTCCGTGCCCGGAGGCTGGCAGGGCTGTGCAGGATGCATGCGGCAGGTCGGTGGTGATGGAGGTCCAGGCTCTGCAGAGCCGTGCTGGGGGAGGAGGGGGAGGCACAGATGGCAGCAGATGCTCTCATCAGTGAAAAAAAATGAAACAAAACACAAAACAAAACAAAACAAAAAAAACACCCAAACCCACCCTAGCAACTGGTGAGCACCTAACAAAACCCAGCACATGGGGAGAGAAAAGGGGTCCAGACCTGATGGACCCTCGCACGGAGCCTGACTCCATGCTGCCTTCTGGCCTGGGGTGATGTTTATCCCACTCCCAACTCACATATGGAGAAGAAAGACCATGCCTTGTCCCAGAGCACTGGGCAGTGAGGATTTTTAAGACTTGGATCTACTGTAAACCATTTGGTGACTCTGCCCTGTCCCTGTCTTCTCTCTCATCCCCCTCCCACTGCCTTCAGAGGAGTGAACATGACCCAGGGTGGCTTCCAGGCCCACCAGAGTCACTCGTCCATCCTCGCTGCCCAGGGCAAACCCACATCCCTGCCAAGATGGCACGCTGTTTCAGCATGGGGGATGAAGGAGCAGGGATGCTTCCTGCCCCTGAGGGGTGGCACTGGAAAACCTCTGCACGGACTACTGCTGCCACCCGCCTCGGCTCCTCCGGCGTCATTGCTTCAGCACCAGCTCTTCCATCATGATCGCTTCGGCCTCGGCTCTTCCATTGTCATTGTTTTAGCCTCAGCACCTCCACCATGATTGCTTCAAGCCTCAGATCCTCCACCATGATCGCTTTGGTCTCGGATCCTCCACCATGATCGCTTCAGTCTCAGCTCCTCCACTGTGATCGCTTCGGCCTCGGCTCCACCGGTGTCATTGCTTTGGCCTCAGCACCTCCACCATGATGGCTTTGGCCTCGGCTCCGCCGGTGTCATTGCTTTGGCCTCAGCACCTCCAAGGTGATCACTTCGGCATCATCTCCTCCACCATGATCACTTCGGCCTCAGCAGCTCCACCATCATCACTTTGGCCTCGGCACCTCCAGCGTGATCGTTTGAGCCTCAGCTCCTCCAACATGATCACTTCAGCCTCAGCACCTCCACCGTGATTGCTTTGTGCCAGTGCAAAGGTCCTGCTCCTCCACCCCTCCCATCCTCTGACTTTGACCCATCACGTCAGTACTCAGCAACTGTGCCCCACGTTTGGCACATCTCCACGCTCCTGCCCTGTTTTTCTCAGACAAGTCCAAGGCGGAGGGAATCAGAGAGAATTTATTCAATGTATGACAGGTTGGGTTTTTTTTCTTTCCCGCTTTGGCAGGAGCTTCTCGTGGCCCAGTGGGAGCTGCAGGATGAATGCTTCTGCAGCAGGGCTGAGCTGAATGGCACAGCACGCAGCCCTCCAGCCTGCTACCACTGCAATTAATTGCATGGTAGCTGCTTGTGCGACATGCACGCACAGCTCCGTGCCCTGCCAGGGCTGAGCCACGCTGCACACAGGCAGATATTTCTATGGGGGAAAATGGGGACAGATCTGGGACAACCCCTGTGTGGGAAACTCAGCTGCCAGGTGATGCTGCAGGTGCTTTTTACCTGCTCAAGTATGTCATTGTGTGACATGCACACGCAGCTTTGTGCCCTGCCAGTGCTGAGCCATGCTGCACACAGGCAGGTATTTCTATGGGGGAAAATGATCCAGGACAATCCTTGTGTGGGAAACACAGGTGCCAGGTGATGCTGCAAGTGCTTTTTACCTGCTCAAGTACATCAGGTCACCTCAACAGCAGAGTGACACCATTTCGGGCTTTGCAGGAGGAAAGAGGCGTGCTGGGATTCACTGGGAATCAGCTGGGCTCCATCCCAGCCGTGGGGTGGGAGAGCTGGAGACCTGGCTTGTGGGGAGCACATGGGCAGGAGGCAAAGAGGAGAGTGATGCCCTTCCCATGGTGGGACACACAGCTCACTGCACTCAATGTGTTTCTTAACAAAACGGGGTGATACGGAGCCTCACAAACCCCTTCCTCCAGCACCTTTCCCTTCCCCTCTCTGGGACACCATGGTGAGGGTGACAGGAACATGAGTGGCAGAAACCGCGCTTGTAGAAGCAGAACCATGTCAGTCCAAGGGTCAACTCCAGCTTTAACCATCAGCACAGTTTCAAGGTGCCCATATTGGCTGTGGTGAGAATACAGCACCCCACACCGCAGCCAGCACCACGGGCTCGAGGGTGATGGGAGACTGGCTTGGCCAGTGGGACAAGGAACAGCATCTGAATACCAGGCACGGGTCAAAAAGAAATACAAATAAAAATTATTCATCCATTTAAAGTAATTGCAGGTTGGCAAAAATCTCTCCTTTTTGATGGATAAGAAAGGGCAGTTAATGACAAAACAAGGGGAAATGGGTTTAAGCTGAGAGAGGGGAGGTTTAGATGAGATATTAGGAAGAAGTTCTTCACTGTGAGGGTGGTGAGACACTGGAACAGGTTGCCCAAGGAAGTTGTAGATGCCCCTTCCCTGGAAGTGTTCTCGGCCAGGTTGGATGAGGCTTTGAGCAACCTGGTCTGCGGAAGGTGTCCCTGCTGGTGGCAGGGGTGTTGGAACTGGATGAACTTTAAGGACGCTTCCACCCCAAACCAGTCTGGGATTCTATGATTCTATGATCAGGTCTTGATTTTAATCCCCAGAGGATGCAGGAGGCTCCGCTGTGCTCTTCCGTGCTTGGCCTGCCATGGCAATTAGGAGGCCTGGAAAACGTTTTAGCAAGAACTATTACGTGTACGAGCGTAACTCGCATTTAAAACACACAGCTGGGATACAATCCATCTTTGGATGCGCCTGGAATCTGGGAAAGAGGAAAATCCACAGTAGGATGAATTATTTTTTAAGTGCTTTACCTGAAAGAACACGTTTCCCTTTAGCAATAAGCAATTTGCTGGGTAATTTTTGCTCGGCTCGTGATGGTTGTGATGGGGAGGTGGGCGATGCCGACCCTGGGGGGGGGCGCTCAGACAATAGATTCACATCTGGTAGACGGGAGCTTAGAGCGTGAGGCTGCTTTGTTCTGCCTGCCTGACCATAACAGCACTGCCCTGGTGCTCTCCCTGCTTAATTTCCCCTGGGGAAAATAGGGATGCTGCTTGCCCGCTCAGCGTGCCCGAGCTACCCAGAGCCCAGCGGGTGTGCTCACAGCCCTGCCCACGCTCAGGCTGGCTGCCCTCTTCCATCAACCTGCACCCAAATCCCAGAATTTCAGGTTGAACGGGATTGGGATCTAAATAGCGTTCTCTCCTGGCTTGGGGAGGCAGGTGAGGTTTTGTAAGCCTGGGTCGCCGCCTGCTCTTGGCTCTTGTGATCCCAGGAGCAGTTTAAGAGAAGTGAATCATCTGGTTTGGTTTCTCCTCACCAGGTGCTTGGCTGCAGCTCTCGCCCAGAAGCAGTGGGCATGGGAGAGATGTACGGCTCATGGGATGGAGCCTCTCCTGCTCGTTGGGTGAACCAGTATCCCACTGGTCCCCAGCCCCACCGGAGCATCTCCTCCTCTTTGCTGCCATTAGGGTTTTTATATGGGCCAAATCTCCTGTGTCCCCATCACCTGGAGATGCAGGACGGGGTCCATGGGGTGGCTGAGGAGAGGTTGCCAGAGATGAAGGCTCAAGAGGGAGTGGAGCTCAGCTCAGCCCTTGCTGGAATGAACAGTCCAAGGCAGATGTCTGTGGTCCCTCAGGACACCCCATCCTCTGCCTTTTCCTCACCACCCCATCATCAGCCCAGCATCCTTCTCCCATCTCCTTCCTTGCACTACTCCCTTGCACTGTGCCAGGGACCGATCTTCCTGACAGCCGATCTGGGATGCTCACCTGGCAGCGCTGTGCCAGGTCCAGGGTTGGAAACCCTGATTTTAACTGGGGTTTGGAAAGAAGCCGTTGAAATC
Source organism: Antrostomus carolinensis (assembly GCF_000700745.2). Taxonomy (NCBI): domain Eukaryota; kingdom Metazoa; phylum Chordata; class Aves; order Caprimulgiformes; family Caprimulgidae; genus Antrostomus; species Antrostomus carolinensis. The sequence goes on along the minus strand of NW_010326880.1, from coordinate 2,041 downwards.
TTTTTCCTTCAGCAGGCTCTTCAGTGGTTCTCTGCCTAGATAACAGCTTTTATGAGGAAGCTTTGGGATTTTCAAATTCATTGCTTTTCCCTTCTTTTTTTTTTTTTCAATTTTACCCTAGAAAAGGGGTGTTGGGCAGGGGAGGAAACAGCCCTCAGCTGAAGCAAGAGAAGACTTTCTCATTTCTTCC
>NW_010326880.1:701-1810 GCF_000700745.2 Antrostomus carolinensis | reverse complement strand
CAGGAAAGACAGAAGGGAGGAAAGACCCCAGCTTCATCCCAGCCATGTTCCTGCTCCCAGTCCCACCAGGACCAAGTGCTCCAGAGCTGCTAGAGGAGCAGGTGCCCATGCTACCCCAGCATCTTGCCACCAATTATGGTAAATGGACCAAAATCCATGTCATTTGGGTAGAGTAGACCTGGTTTTGCAGAAGTTTCCCTGCAGACAGCTTTGGGTGAGCTGACTTTCTGTGTTAGGACGAGGGTATGAACTCAGCACTGCTTATGCAATGAGGAATTTTTGTTAACATCCCAGGGTTTTATACCTCTGGTGCTCTACAAGAAATGACCTTTCTGGGGAAGATTTTGCCACCATTAAATGTGGGAGCTCAACACCTTTCTTGAGCAAGCTGCTGGCTGTGCATCCGGGGAGATGAGAGTTAATTTTAAAACATCCGGCATCGGTACCGGTGGGGAGGAAGATTCCCTTGATTTCCTAAGCAGCAGCAAAACCTAAGCTTCTAAATCCTAATCCCTCTCTAAACTGGAGCTGCCAGGCCAGGGCCAAGGACAGAGAAAACCCTGCTGCGTTAGCCATGCCAGCTGCGCGGCTCCTCGGTGCCACCGCAGCAGGACTGCAGCGAGCCCACCCTGTCCAGCCAGGAGCCCACCCGTGGGCCAGGCTCCCCCTGCACCCCCCGGCTTAGTGTCACACTTTTGTCACACTGTGTTAACATCTCTCCTTCCCCAGCTTGGGTGCTTCTGGGCGAGCAAGTCCTGTGAGGACATCCCAGCAGGCACCCCCCTGCTGCTGCTGCCAGTTCAGTAATGGGGAGTTTGAGGTGGTGGGGCAGGCAGGGGACAGTGACAGGTAAGGTGCAGGGACAGGTAAAGTGAAGTGACAGGCAGGGTGCAGTGACAGGCACAGATGCAGTGACAGGCACAGGGTTCAGTGACACTCAAGGTACAGTGACATTCAGGGTGCAGTGACAGGCACAGGGTGCAGTGAAAAGCAGGGTGCAGCGACATTCCAGGTGCAGTGACAGGCATAGAGTGCAGTGACACTCAAGGTACAGTGACATTCAGGGTGCAGTGACAGGTAAGGTGCAGTGACATTCGGGGTGCAGTGAC
>NW_010326880.1:0-274 GCF_000700745.2 Antrostomus carolinensis | reverse complement strand
GGGGTCTGTGACAGGCAGGGGACAGTGACATTCAGGGTGCAGTGACAGGCAGGGTGCAGTGACATACAGGGTGCAGTGACAGGCACAGGGTGCAGTGACAAGCAGGGTGCAGTGACAGATAAGGTGCAGTGACATTCGGGGTGCAGTGACAGCCCGGAGGGGTGGCCCTGCCTGCGGGGGGCTCCAGGCGCCGCGTTTCCCGCACCAGCGGAGCAGCCCGAGCCCACCCGTGACCCCCACACCCGGGGACGCGCGATCCGGGCCGGGAGCAGCC
>NW_010326879.1:55907-125906 GCF_000700745.2 Antrostomus carolinensis | reverse complement strand
CTGCTACCGGCGCCGGCCTGTTGAGCGCCCTCCTGCCGGCGTGAGGCGGTAGAGACCGTAGATCCAGCACCGCCACATCCGCGCATCTTAAAACTGTTAGGCCGTTAAAAGTAATGATAACAACTATTTTTTCTTTTTTTATCATGACTGTTACCGGCATTGGTGTTTCAGAGCTTTTCGCTTCGGCGGGGCGCCCAGGGCAGACACCAGCAGTAGAGCGAGGGGCCCGGCTGTGACCCAGCGCGGGGTGGCCGCGGCCGTGGCTGTCTGGAGAAGCACCGGGCGCTCTGCTGAAGTGCCCCAGACCGTGGGCGAGGAAACCCCCTGCTCCGGGGCCTGAGCTTTACTCCCGGCCCCTGTCCTGGGAAGGGGTTTTGATGCACCACGTTAAGCTGAAGCAAAGTACTGGTGTTTCATCTTCTCTCTCGTGCTATCTCTGGGGAGAGCACCAGGGTCTTGTGCTGAGGTCACGCATCCCTTTTAAGTACATTTTATCTCCTCCCTGAAGTGCTCTGATGCGTTTTTGCCACTTAACAGCGTTCTTCGAATATAAAGTTTCAATGGTGACCCAGCCACTGCAGCTTTTACTCCCCGTTAATGGTGATGGGAGATTTCCTTCTTGCCCACCTGACATTTAGACAGGTCAGGGGAATGCAGATGAAACCTGCCCCTCAAATGCATCCTGAAGAAGCAGAAGTAGTAATTAATTCAAGAAATACAATGTGAAGTACAGTGTGGGTTTGCTTCTTGTTAGCTGTCCCTCTGCTAAGCTCTGCTCTCGTAAGAAGTAACATTTTCAGGTTCTTGCAGATCAGGTTTCTGTTTCACGCAGAAATTAATTGCGAGAATCTGGTGTTTCCTTAATGCAGGTTAAGTTAGATTTTTTTTTTAATAGAATATATTAATAAATTAATAGCTGGTAAGAAATAGCATAGTGGAAGAAAAGTTAGGCTAACTTCTACTGCAGTTACCATCTCTAGCATCTCTGTTTCTCCTAAGTGATGGAAAGGCACATACATAGCTCAAAAGTAATTCCCAGGAGCTTGCTTCTTACAAGCTTCTTCTCTATGCAAAAATCAGCACCACTTTAACTTAATAGTAAAAAATATGTATCCTCCTTTTATGGTTAACATAGTTATAGTGATGTGCTTCATTCTCTGCATGAGAAGGTGGAAATTCTTTGGTAAGGTTAAGCCATTCAACCTTCTTAATGACCATGATCTGACTGTTTTGTAATTAGGTATCTAATTTATTTTCCATACAGAGGAGTTGGATACTTTTAATCATCTTTCTTGAAGTGGGACCATTGTAATTGTGCTCATTCTAAAGTTATTTAAGTGGGGGAAAACTTGTAATCATTGTTTACAGTATTTCTTCACTTGTGTAACTCAAGTGCAGGCACTTTGTATTCTATGCAACTGTTAGTGGATGGTGAGCAGAAAAAAAAAGGTTTGGCTTAATCAGGGCACACAAACTGGATTTTGCACGTAATTTTGATATATAATAACAACCTGATGCTTTAATACATAGGTATCATCTGAAATGTCACACTGCAGAATGCAGATATGCAGGGATGTTTTTTAAAAAATACTGATAGAAAACCTTATTTCAGAGATTTCTTCCTTTTCTAAAGCATAGACCAGGCTCTGCATTCTGTCCTTGACCTTAAAATTCTGAAAGACACTGGGATCATTTGGTAACATTGCTGCTGAAAGGACAGAATTCAAATACCCTTTCCTATACAGCTTCCATCCTATTTTCTTCTAAACAAAGCTGCTTAATGAATGCAGCGTATCAGTCAAGGCCTCCCCACCTGACCGACTCCCGAGAGGCCTGGCTGTTCCCTGCAGAATTACACAGCACAGGCCACCTGCCTGGGAGTCATACAATGAGAACATCTCAGCAGGCTTCCTGCCCTGCAGCAAAGGTATATCATGTGGGGATCTTCTTCAGAAGCCACCTTCCTCCTTGTAAGCTTGTTTTGGCTTTTGTTTAGTTTGAACGCTGGATCCACCCTATGTACTCTCTAGTCCCTTGAATGCAACATTTAATCTACAGCACCCATGTTCAGATGAAGTCCAGAAGTACCTAATTTTTTTCCTACATCTTCTCTGTGACTATCAGGACTATCATAGATACTCCTGCACTCTGCACAGGGATGCCAGACTTTCTCTTGCACCTGCAGAATTGGCAGAACTAATCCTAGTGAGCTTGCCCTTGGGTTTTTTGGGCATTACCAGAATATCTTCTGTATCAGCTTCTTTTACCTGCTCTTGAAGAGCTCTCGTCCAGGACAGGGAGACCTGTTTCCATTTTCTTCCCTTATCAGAGGGGGTGATATACCCAGGAGTGGTTTGTTCAGGAGCAAAAGGAAACATTCAGTGTTTTTGGAGAAAATAGCTTGATTTTGTGTAGAGTAATGAAATATTCATTGGTCTATCTAGGGAGAGTTTTATTTGGCTGGGAGGGGAAAGCTATGGGTAGCCCCTGCCCCGCAGTCTGCCTCCCGGGGTATACATAAACGTGGTTAGGGGCAGACACAGGAAGGCTGGTCTTTTTTTTTTCCTGAAACATGTGCTTTAGCCACTTCCCTGTAGTGGCAGGCAGGGCACTCCTGCCGTGTCAAGCATCCTTGCCCGAGGGTGGGTGATGCAAGTTCAGACCCATACAACTCCTTTGAAAAAGCCCATCACTGTGGTAAAGCTTCACTGGATGTAGCTGCATGAGGGTTAACGAGGTGCTGTGGTGACATGGCCGACTAGAACTGAGCAGCTTCTAGGATCTGCTGGTTTGGATGCCCAGCCTGTGTTGTCTGTGCAGCATCAACTGGCCCTGGGCAACCACCCACCAGGCCCTCAACACTCTCCTGTGGCTGACTTGAGTGGAAGATGGGCAAGCAGCTAACTCCGTCCAAGGGTCTGGGCCAAGTGCTTGTTTATCCTTGTTAGTGTATCTGTTCACTCTGGTAGTAAGCTATTTATAACATTTCAAAAAGTTTTTGGGGATTAATTTCCTTCAAGGGGCTATTGTTTTCCCCCAGTGCTTTGATAGGTGGAGGTAAACATGTTTTTGTCTGCAAGTAGCTTGAGGGAGAGAGTTGTTCTTACAATGTAAGAGCAGAGGCTGGTTTTAAAACAGTCTCCCATCAGATGTGAACTAGTGTCTGCAGGAAAAAACCTGTTACACAGGGGAGTACTGCTCAAACCGTAGGCCTGTGATGTGCTAAACACAGTTCAAGCATTCAGTGTGCGTGGAATCAAATACAGCTTGTTTCATTTGTAGGATGCTTTGTATTAGCTGTATCCCTGCACTCGAAGAAAAGGGAATTGAGTTTGCAAAAGCATCCTCTTTTCTGTTGTACAAAACAAGGCTTCCTCTTTCTAGGGTTTACTCAGTGAGTACTTTCCACACTGCCTTAATAGTTTTCAAGCCAGTGTCTAAAACCGAAACACGGGGAACCAGGACATGGTCAAAACACAATTTGATCCCAGCAACCCACTATAGTCAAACTGTGTTTTCCCTCTGTGAAGGAGGAAGGGGAGAGAGATTTGGATCATCTTTCTCAGTGGTGATTGTAGTCAGTGTCTCCATGAGAAGGGAGGCAATTTTTATTTAGGTGCTAAAATCTGAAACCTCATTTTCAGTTTTTAACTTGGGTAGAAGTAAGTTCTTAGCCTTAGTGCAATCACATCATCAAAATTACAGAAATGCACAGAACTTCTCTAATAGTTCCTTTCCCTAATTAAAACATTCATCTGCTGTATACAGTTGAGAAGAGGAAGGATTTCACCAGTGCCCCATCTTCCTCTGACAGACAGTTCAATGTCAGGCAGCTGGAAGAGAAGTATAACCTTCAATTTAGATGCAAAAGTTTCCATTTGAATTCCAGTGTACAGCTTAAATGTTTCTGGCTCCCGTTGAGTGGCTGACGGGCCACTGCTAGGGAGGTGTGCACTGAATTCTTCATCAGCCAGAAACCCACTCCCCAGCTAGAGGCAGCAGGAGCAGCTCGGGGCTGCTGCCAGGATTTGTAGCCTCACAGAGCTGAACCACGAGGCGTGAGACAATTCGAGAAGCTTCCAGCAGATGTCTCTGGCATGCAATGTTGCTTCCCCAGGCCGCTTTCGGTGTTCGACAGGTACCTGCAGATTCATGTATAACATATTAACCTTTTGCAATCTCTATCCAAATTCTTGCAAAGACATAAGTCATGAAAACGGTGCCTCATTTTTCATTACAGTTTATTTAATTGCCTTAACATAGCCATTTGACTGAACCCTCATGAAATAATTCTGAGGTTAAAAATGAAATTACTTATTCCCCTTTCATGAATACAGTTGCAGTGATAACAGTATAACGTAACCCAGAAGATGTCCACGAAAAACAGCCTGGAAGAGAAATGAGATTTTCACAGATCTCTCTCCCACTTCTCTACTTGAATTTCGGTTGGTCTGCATGGTGATACAGCTTGCTGTGGTGGGAAAAAAGAAACCAAAACAACAAAACCCAAAAAACAGAGCTCTTTCACTGACAAGAGAAGCAGGTTTGGCACTTACTGATCTGGTAACTGAGAGTTTCTCCTCCTGCTTCTCCATAGGGCCATTTTGGGTAGTTGTTGCAAGGCTGATAGCTGAATGACATCTGTGAGATTGGCTGAATTCTCCCCAGCCACCGGCAGCCTGGATTAGTGGGACTGAATTGTGTCTTGGCTTGGATTCGTGCTGATGTCTGGAGCATATCATCCACCACAGCTCGAGTGTCCTCTGTGGAAGCAGGGAGAACGATACCACAGAAATCAGGGGCTGACAGGAAAACTGATTACTTGTACAACCGTTTGGTGACAACAAGGTGCTGCAAAGTGCAGCCTCGAGCACAAGGAGGCGGATATGGTTGGGAGTCTCATCATCTGCGTGAATCATGATAGTGATAATGTTAATGAACAAGAGTCCCAGCAGGCTTCCAGGAGGCCATTTTCTCATTCATGTTCTTGCTGTGTATATGAAATCCATATGGATGTCAGTCAGGCTTGTCAATTTTATCTATTAGGAATGACAACAAAAGGATAAACAGAGGAATGCACTCAAATATAGCTCCTTTAACAGTGAGCTCCCCAGGAAAAGAGAACTAGCAATATGTACCAATAGAGAAGTCCTGCTTTTCTTTTTTTAGAGTACTGAGGCTAAAGTCTCAGTATATCTATTTTAAGATTGTTCTTTTCCTGAAGGTATCACCTAGAGTACGTCAGTGGGTTTGTACACTGGATAAGAACTTCTGGGCCTTTATGTGAATCTTTCCACTGGCACAGAAGATCTATTTAAATTATCCGTTGTGAATAGTGTTATGGTACTCTAGGAGAAACTATGCCATGCCTGTTTTCATAGAAGAGGTAGTCCCTGACCCAAATGATTTCTAATCCAAGTATACAGGAGAAATAACAAGAGCACGTGTTACTCCTCATTACACAATGTGAAGTGGAGGAATGCAAAAACTCAGTGACTCAATGAATGAACATCAAGAAGCCTGGAGGCCAAATACAGTTTGGAGCAAGATGTCTCAAACAGCATTCCTGAGAGCTCACAACAACATCAGCCTTCTTCTGTTATTTTAAGGAAAGGAATCTGTATAAAGGAGGGTCATCAAAGATCTGATGTTAGAGAAGTGTTATCATTTATAATTGCTGTTTGGGCAAAGTGATAGTGGCATTTCCTAATGATCTTTATAGCACATATCTGTCCTGCAGGAACCAGAGTTGTCATTATTGTACGAATGTCCAGCATACTTCAGTTTAATAGATATATAGTTCGTATGTATCATAAGATACATAATATGTATGCACATAATAGTGAGCAAGCTCATCTAGCATAAACAAACTCCATTTGGTTTTATTTCTCAGTGCGATGCATGAAACCAATAGCACTTGACAGTGTATCCCACAGTGCCTCTTACATACTCTAGTTCATCTGAAATACGGAAAGAAATGTTGAGAACACAGAAGAAGAAAACTTGGACTCATCAGCCTAAGTCAAGGTCCTTCGTGTTGCTTCATACCTTCCCAGAACCTCTGGTCAGTTGGCATCCACTTCACATTAGTCTTTGCCTGTGCCAAGGCTTGCAACCTACCTGGAGGGCTCTTAAACCCATTTCTGACAATATTGATGGAATCATTCCGACATTAGTCAGATTACTCTTACAAGACAAGCAAAGATGTTAGCCGCAGCGTGTCTTCTTTTCTCAGCATCACTCCCCTATGCACTGTCATGTGAGTAGCAAGTGTCTGTTTAGCCTGGAGAGAAGTTTGTTGGAAGCAGATACTGTAAAGTTAGGGCCATTCTAGAAGAAGTGCTACAGAAAACGATCCATCCACAGAAGCAGAAATGAGTCTTTCTGTGCAATCACAATAAAATACAAGTCCTGTGCCAGCTTTCTCTCTCTTTCCTCGATGATTGTGCTGTATATAGCTCTGCTGGATTGCATCAATACCTTCCTGCAGCCAGTAAGTCATTGCCATGCTTTTGGCTCAGTCCTGCTGCTCAGATATGCAAGTGCGTGCTTTTGCCTATTTGAAAGATCAGCTGCTGCATATGCACACACCAACCAGCACAGTAGCAGACTTCACAAGATATGTTAAATCTCTGCGCCTGCATATTTGTGGGCACTGAGCCCTTAAGCTTCAGAATATTTTTACTGAATACAAAATACTGATAAAAATGCAACAGTATGTTTATGTCGTGGTTCTACGAAACATTTCTGACTATGTGCAAACAGTCTCATTGGGCAGGGACTGCTTTTTTTGGGTTTTTTTGCTGTTCTTAGCACATGGCACAAAGGGGGCTGGGGCTGTTGGCTTGGTGACGTGCTCCCACAGTACCAATAATGACAATTAAAGAGCAGTGTGAGGGAAGGATTTTGCAATCTCAGAAGGGTGTAACAGATGTATACTAATTTCTGGTGAACTGTTGTGGCAGAGAATGCATCTCTTCATGTGTTCTGGAGAAGGCCCAAATGTTTCCTATCTCAGTATAATAGCTCTTTTCTTGCTGTCAGTCAGTCCCAAAGTGAGTAGAGCTGACAGATGTCGATTCTTTCAGATTTTCCCTTTCCTAAGGACCTTGACAGCTTCAGCTGCAGGAACAACAAACTTATTCCTTTTTTTTTTTTTTTTTTAGGATACCTGTTTACTCCCACTCTGTCACAAGGAGGCAGAGATTCAGTTCATATGAGGCAACATCAAAAAGTTACCCTCACTTTGCTGAAAAGTATCCAAGGAACAGTACAGCATGCTACCTGTCTTCTGTCTGCCATATGCTACAGTACCCACTGTCCATGCTTTCATTTCAGAAGCAGCTAGGTATGGCAGAAGAACTGAAGGGTGGACATAGAAATATAACAATGTGCTACTCCAAAAGAGTATAGTTAGGCAACTGCATCTACAATACCTGCATTATTTGTACATCAGCAAAATAAAAACAAACGGTAAAGAAAGTTTTTGCAATTTCAGTAGTAATAAATAATCCAGATTGAAAGATCTGTGTCTGCCTCCTTGTTGCTATTACATTCTTTTAAAACAAAACAATAATTGTATATCATGCTCTGTATGGGCACAGTTACTAATATGCAGCTTTTTGAAATTGGATTACACATTATGGCTGAATATAGGGAAAATATGGCATGTCTGGATAATTCTAAAGGGTATATGATTGGGAGCCAAATAGTTAAACCTCTTTAGTAATATGATTTTATACGGTAGCTCTCCCATAAAATAACATTGAGTGGACTGTTACCTGCAGTCAGTGAGGGCTGGTAGTTTATTGCCATTCCATTTCTTCGTTCTGATTTCTGTGCATGGGTAAGGATGCTACGGATAAGCCTGTTTCTGTGTGACTGGTTTATGTATTTTAGTTTTGAATTGCATGACCCTAAAATCTGACCAGGACAACCAAAGCCTATTTATTTTTTTCTGGGAAGTTCATTAGCCAAAAAGCTTCACTAGCTTAGACCTTTCCCTGGTTCTCAGAAGAACTCTCTAATTTTTTTAGAGCAGATTGAAAGATTTTAGCTCAAATGTGTGATAACCAGTTAGGAGTAGGTCTCCATGAAAAGGCAGTCCTAAGAAAAATGTGCTTTAGTTTGCAGCCTACCATAATCTTAATGAGGTGATTCATGGAGGGCCTATCAGGAAAGTCAGCTTACCATCTCTATGCCATTTTTAAACAATGTCTATTATCTATCTTTTTTTCCTCCTCTTTGACAGAAGCATGAAGCTTTTTCTATCCTATACTAAGGAATGGCAAAAGGAATGGAGGAAAAAAGCGTGTTTTTTTTTTGTTGTTTGTTTTTTTTTAAACACAAACTTTTTAAATGACTCGGGGGAAGTGATTGCTACTGGGAAATTGATCTACCTCTCTGCTCCTCCTGCTGCTGATCTCCATCCAGCTGGGTGCTTTGCAGCCTTCCTTGCGCCCGTGCCGTGTGGCACCACTGGCTTTTCCAGCTCACGGAGCATCGGGAGAGCCCTGCACACGAACCATGGTGAATCACGTGCCTGCCCCTCTTGGGGGGAGCACATAGTCCAATAATGCCATCCAGTAGCATAGTCTTCCTGGGTCATTTTCGGCAGTTAACCAAAAACTCCGTTGCAAACCTTTCTATGCAGCAATATTTAGAGCTAAACAAAATTGAGGAAGTCAGGACTGGGGAGAAAAATTTCCATGATGAAAGGAAAAAGCTGCATTTGTTGGATAGTATTTTAACCAGCTGGACTGGCTGGTTCAGCCTGTTCTCACCACCGTTCCACCTTTCCGCATCTATTTTCCAGCTCTTATTTTTTTTAATATAGAATAAATATTGTCTGCCGTTACATTTAAGATGTTCTATGTGACTATAACATTCTGCTTTTCTATCTGAGCAGGCTCTGTTCCATCTGAATGGAAAAATGGGTAGAGGATTGCAGTGTTTAGAGAGGGAAAAGCCATACTAGACTGGAGTCCATCATCCTGTAGGGGTGTGATGATATACTGACAGAGGCCTTATCAGTTATTAAATTGATATAATACCGAAGTGTTTTACACTATCTGAAATTATAATGAGTGAGAGCAACCCAGGAGTGGATTTCTTGTTGGTGCAATAGCTGGGTTACCCTTGGAGCAAGAGGTAATGCCGAGACTGTTAAAAGAAACAGGCCACAAGGTTTGTTGATGCAGTTAAGTCTTCTCCAGCATCAGCCCTGCTCGCCTGGGACTGTAAAGTCCTGAGTGACCTGCTCTTGCACCAGCAGCAGCATGCTGTGATCCTGTCAGCTCTTGCTAGCCAAGTGGGAAGGGGCTAGCGCTGCATTTGGGGCTTGAGCCAAAATCTGTCAGAACCAAGGGGAGTTTTGCCTGTGATTTCAGAGCAAATTGATGCCAGGCTGTGCACAGCCTCGGAGAGCCGGTCGGGGCTCGGTTCCGCAGTAGGTGGCACTCTGTCCCCAGTCAGCCCGCTCTCCGTTCCTGCACCCTCGCAGGAGGCACTGGGCAGCTGGAGGTGGTGGATTTTTTCTTAGCATCTAAAGGCAACGCTGACGTCATGCTGAGAGGACGAAAAATCGCATGGCATGTTTGCAGAAGGGATATAAACCTTTTGGTGTCCTGGCTGGACCCACAATTAAATGGATCTGTTCTATCTAATTTCTTCTGCATTTTGACCAATGCAGCTAAAACTGATGCCTTGCTTCTCCCAGACTGAAGCAGGATTTGAAACAACCATTTAAATGTCTGTTCACTCACTCCTTCCCCTAAATGTCAGCTAAAACAGCATTTAACAGTGCTTGTTTAATTTGTACTGCACATTAATACAGTTGTGGAAACTGGCAATGTAGAAATATCCTCTTTCATAACTATTTTCTGTAGATTTTTTCATCACAGTATGAAAGCATGGAATAGAAATGCTTTTGCGCTCTTCTGCTGCTGCAGATATAATTTTGAGACAAGGAATATCTTTAGTGCAGTGCTTTAAACTCTCACAACAGTTTTTTCTCTCAAAATACTTGAAGCAAAAATACATTGCACCAGGTGCCCTGGTTTCATTTCTGCATGGTCTCTTCTCGGAGGTTTCACATAGCTCAGAAATGGAAAGTCAAACTACACAGCGTGCATTTGCTGCTGATGGTCATATACACAGGGGTAGACTAATAAAAATACCACATTTCTTCTCAATACAGTGTACATTTCCAGTGCTGAGTAAATACTAAACACAATGGCTGAAATATCCCGTTACTAAGGCAACCAACTCCCATTTTATCTTTATATATATACATACTCCCTATGCTACTCGGAAAAAAAAAAGTTCTTGTCACGATTTGGTGAACTGAATTGTTGATGAGATCTGTCTTACAACGACCTAAATGTGGGTGCCTCAGACTGGACTTTCGGGTTGACAGTAGGACTAAGAACAGAAGCTGCTAGAAAAGATAATGATTTTCAGGTTGCAGAGTATTGGCCAACTTGTACAAAATAGATGTTGGGACAAAACTTTTCTAAAGCCTATGTATGCCATAAGTGCCTTCACAGAATTCATATATGCAAGTATTTCATAGCACCTCCTGAGGCAGCTCTTTTCACTTGCTATGTTAGGCAGACTAATGTATTTCTCTAGTATGGTAATTCTTGTTACTAATGAGCCAAAGCAATGCCAGTGGCATGGAGTATGGTATGTAGTCTCTACATCTTGCTGTTAGTATTTATTTCCATATACATATTTTCAATATTAGAAAACATCACATACTATAGGAAGTAAATGTGAATAACTCAGTGCTGCTTCAAAGGGTGAAGAGTGTAGTTGAGGCACTACTTGCACAGTAGTTCTCGTCCAGCTGTCTTGGCCACGACTGACTTTTTTTTTTTTTTTGCCATAAATGTCTATTTTGAGGATCACTCAGCTGTACTTTCTACCCAATGAAAAAAGAAGAGTTCCCTCAGTGAGGGTTTAGTGCTTAGGCTGGTGCAGTCTGTTTAATTCAGGACTGAAAATTAACTCAGCAACAACACCCCAGCAAAGAGAGTGTATGAAAGCCCAGAACTTCATGAGCTGACCTAAACTATCTTTGGAGATAATCTTTGGTTTCATGGCATGTGGCCTGGGGAATACATATTCTTGAGTGGACCTTGGACTGGATAAGTTTGCAGCTTCTTGTAACTCACCAGGCTTTCAGCAAAATACTACAGGTAATATTAAGGTCTATATTCAAGTTATTAGGAGGGTTTTTTTTTTAAAGGATATTTAAATAACTCCAGCTTAGTGTCCTATCCCAGTACTTGGAACACTAAATGAAGTTACCTGTGAAGGTATTATTCAGCCCCACATATTCACTGGCAGTGAGTGTCTCTGAAGAGCCCATTATTGGCAGGTATAAAAGGATAAGGTTGAGAAACAGTGAAATGGTATTAGGTGACACTTCCTCCTCCAAGTGAGTTCTTAACCCCATTCCATCTGTCACAGCCATAAGTACTGAGGCAAGTCACAAACACTTCTTCCATCTTCTCTGTTATGTCTAAAAATGTATTATCCAGAATCAGAATTGGGGAAATTCGCCTGTGGGGCACAAAGATCTCTCGCTACTTTTTTTTTTTTTTTTTTTTTTTAACCCTGGGAGAAGTGTCTGTCCCTTCTCTCAGGTCATTCATGTAGTAAGGCCAGGTGGTCCTTATTCATGTGTCTTGATTAGGTTGCTCTCATGAGTCCAACTACTTTCAGCTCTTTTTGACATCTCAGATGTGACACCATTCTGTTCCCATTTTTAGAAAATACCATTGACACACCGAGGCTGAGAAAAATCCTTACTCCTAAATGAGATGTTCTGGAAGAAACTTTTCTTGTCTCATTTCTTTCCCAGTCTTTTCAAAAGTTTCCCTCGTGTGGTCGTAAAGGCGGTGCTTGTAATTAGGGAAACTCTTCGTTCCAAGCACAATTGATACAGTCCTTTTGCCAATTATCCCCCAACAGGGATAATAGTATTTTATTATCCTTAAATCCAAAGGTTAAATGCATTTTAACCAAACTGCCCAAACCTAATGCTTAACTGCAATGTAAATGAGTTCTGTCCCACACAGTAATTTTCCTGGCTCACCAGCAGATGCTTGAGGAATGTACCCTCCCTTTGGAGGCCTGGGTCCATCTGGAGTTCCCAAGCAGCCCTTAGGCTGCACTTCTCCCTTTTCATCAGCGATAAGCTCCTTGCTCCAAAAACCTTCAGGGAATGTGGATTATGCACGCATGGAAATGGGATTTTTAGTAACAAGTGGCCAAATGTTCAGACGTCTCTTCTAAAGACATTTGTGCTTCCAGTGAAGAAAAAAAAGGCTGGTCCCAATAAGGAATCTATTTCTAAATTAATAATAATTTTAAAAACCCCTCAATTCTGAGATACATTAAAATACAAGGTGACATTTGAATATGTACTGTGGGTTAAACTCGAATGCTCTAAGGCACATTGAATACTGTTTTACTTGCAAGTAGTTCCATTAATTTCAGTGACCCAGTTACAGAGTAAGACACCACTCAGCAAGAGAAAAGATGTTAAAAATCTGCCCACGGTATTTGATGATAATTTGATTTCTGTACTGCCTCCCAGACCCAGTCACTTCATTCTGCTTTCACCACAGTGCAGCATCTCTTTCATAGATGCTGACATCTCTAGACGGCTGTCAGCCTTTGTGATGAAGAAAATTAGAATAACATTGTAGCTGTGTCAATAAAGCAGCTATACATCCGTTCATGAGGAAGAGATTTTTTCAGTGTTTCTTGTAAAATTCCTTGGATTTTTTTCTTTTAAGTTTGATACTCAGGTTTCTGTGACTATGGTAACTTCTGTGCATTTGCATATTGTAGGCTGTGCAGCCACAAAACTGCATTGGAGATAATTGATTTTCTCCCCAAAGTAATTTGGTGCTCTTCACTTCAGAGATCATCCTTCAGTTTATCGACTCCTTATTATTAGTAATTTGCAAAATTATTGCTATGGCTATGAGGTTCACAGCCCTGTCAGACTTTCAGCTTCTTTTCCTCAGGGTTTGCTTCCTGACCAGGAAGGTTTTAATCCTCTTGTACTTGTTTAAAAAAAAAAAAGCCAGCTAGCTCTGCTGGCAACTTCTCCCATAAGGCTGACATTTCAAATCAGTTCTTTATCAACACATGCTTCTTGCTTGCCTTTATGACAGCCTCAAAAAAGTTACAAGGAGCTTGGTCAGTGATGATAACCTCTGCAGAGCACTGACCTACAGCAAGGAGAGGAGCGTTTCCAGATGACTACAGTATATTAGCAAATAAGTAGTTTGTGCTTGCACTTGACTACTCTGTCACCCTTTTCAGTGTTTCGCAGTTGGACTAACACTTTGTTTATGATAGCTCCACCCCATTTTTTTTTCCTGTTTCAAATGAATTTACACCGTCAGCATGAAACCTTGCTCTAGGCTGAAAGATACATAAACAGCTGCCTGCAATTAATTGTATTATTTAGTCCAAAATTTTGAAAATTATTAGAATATCCTTTGAAGATTCAGAGTTGATCGAGTGTGTGAATCTTTTTGGTTTAGGTTGGAAGTTCTTTTAATGACAAATGGTGAAATTCATGACATTTAATGACAAAAGGTGAAATTCATGTTTTAGAAAAATTTCACTAAATGTATTGATAGCTATTAAACTTCTAAAGCACAGTGATTGCTTATGTTGATTTTCAAAGAATTTAGGACTTCACAGAAGTGGTAGTGATAATCTAAATATAAGGGAACGTTTGAGTTTCAGATACTGCTATTTCTCTGTTTGCACTCTATTTTCCTAGCAAGAAAGTGGCATTTATCAGGCTCTACAGTGTTCAAACACTGCAGGTAGTAGTAGGAGTGACTCAGTGCTTCCATCTGTGGTTCCCCACTTGCACTTCGATGATTTCTGGCTTGCAGTTAAGGTAATCATTGAGTAGGAAGGACCTGGTTTTAGTTGTGCAGTTATATCTGAACTAGGTGTAGGGGTGAAGATGCTGGAGCTGTCGCAGTAGCTTCCATGGCAGTAGCATAGGAACTTCTACGTTGTGTGTTCTTTTGATTGTAAATCAAGCTCTGTGAGCTTCCTGCTGAACTCATCATCCTGTGGGAAAATGTACACAGAGTTTTACTGATGTCCCAGTCATGGTTTCCATAGTGCTTGAGAAAGACTGATGTGGAGGCATGGCTTTTTGGGACAAAACATGGGATAACAATAAGGGCTGTGACTACTGATAGCATTTTTTTCCTTGTATAGTGTTAATTTCAGCAGTATCAATATACATACATGTGCATGTGTGTATACATAAACCTCTAATTTTCCTCTGAATTAATAGCTTTCTGTTTTTTAGGAGCCCTTGTCATCTGCCCATAGGTGGCTCAGGAACATCCCTGTGCACTGGAGAAGGATTCTGAGTTTCATCAGTGTTAGCCTAGCCTTGATAGACGAGTCTCTAGTCTCAGTCACATATTTCTCTGGTAATGGTGATGCCACAATCTTCTCTGTAAACTTGTTCCGTTGCCTAACTTTTCCAATAGTTAAAACATTTGCCTAATATTAAATCTAAATTCCCCCTTGCTGCATCTTAAACCCATTACATCTTGTTCTGTCCTTGTTCTCTAATGAGAATAATTGGTCTACCTCCTCTCCATAACAGCCCTTCACATATTTGTAGACAGTAATGCTTCCCCTCAGTCCTCTTTCCTCCAGACCGAGCAGGCCCTGCTCTCGTAACCTTTTCTCAGAGGTCTTATTTACTAACTCTTTAATCATTTTTGTTGCTCTCATCTGAACTCTCTCCAATTTCTCTGTCTGTTTTAAAATGTGGTGCCCCAAAATGAATGCCGTTCTCTGAACGAGACCTCGCTGATGCTAAGTAGAGCGGAATAATTATCTTGCTTGTTTAACATGAGGTGTTCCTCAGTGTGGCACTCACCTCGTCTATCAGAGCTCAGTCCTCTGGCCTCTCCGTCCATTTGTTATCCTTTATAACCCTACAGAAAACAGGAACTTCCTAATGCAACGTTTTCAGGGCAGAGACAAATAAATTAAGTCCTGATGTCTTAATTACCCCTGCTTTCCAAAGGAGAGGCACTCCCCTCCCCATCTGCCTGCAGCACAGAGGAGCGTCCAACAGCTGAGCTGTCAGGTCTCAGGAAGGTCCAGGAGGCTCTGAGGTCCCACACCTGGCCCCACAGCTGCTCCTCACCACAGGCCATCACGCTACGGCCTGGTACTCCCCTTCCCCGTGTCTTCCTGGGCTGTCACCTCCCATGCCTTCCCCTCGCGTGTGCCCTGTCTGCTGCTCATGGCAGCCTCTGCAGCCAGGACACCTTCCTCCTGTGCTGTCAATGGAGACCAGCCCTCCCCTGAAGCGCTGCGTGATCTGGGGCTGTCAGAGCCACCAGTCCCCAGCAGGTTTTGCTTGGTGAGGTGGTTTCAACCTGGCTGTCCTCATGCAGGCGTGAAGCTGGCAATTTCACCGCTGTCTCCACACATCACCACGCAGTTTGATGTTACTTCTTGGGTAAAACCAAGTGCTGAGCTCAGGATGGCTGCTGTAAGCCCACGTCACAGAGCAGTGCCTGGGCAGCGCTGACAAGAGCCCACATTCAGGTGAGATGCACCCCACCATTTCTAGTGAGGATTCACCATTGCCCTTTTGGCCTGCCAGAGTCAAGATTTGCAGCTTGGCCATTGGTTTCCTCAGTCTGCTGCATCTCTGGAGACCTGCAGAGAGCCTTGCACAGACGGAAGGACGGCTCTGAGGAGGGGGGATGGCTGCTACCAGCATGCTGGTGACAGAAACAGCAAGGTCAGAGGAGGAAAAGCATATTAATTTTCTCAGTCACACCCAGCAAGTGGAGGATGTATTTATCTTAATTCAAAAATGATTATCAAGGCAAGGGGTTTTGGTTTGTTTTCATGCCCATATCATGAATGGTTTGCTTGAGCATTGTTCCTGATGTTTATTTGGGCACTTGGTGCAGAAGATTTGAGGGGTGAGGCCACTTTGCAAGGGCTGCCCGGCAGCATGGGAACTGCTCAGTCAGCATGGTCTCACAGCTGTGGCTTGCTGCCCCTGGCAAGCAGGCACTGATCTCAAGCTCCCTTGCAGGTGGCAGCTAAGAGGTTATTTCCAATGGTTATGTCCCAGCTCACACCAGTGCGAGCTGAGGTGGTGGTACCCTCAGAGGTACATGATCCAGGGAGAACATAGGGAAACACAGTCATGCTCATAATAGCAGCTGGCAGTGTTTTGTGTAAGAGCCTGTAGCAAAACTTGGATCTCTACATTACAATTTATGCCTGTAATGCAGGGACAGCAATGCTTTCCAAGGAGTGCTGTCTGTCATACTTAAAATGTCTGGCAGACTTTGGAGCTGGATCCAGAGCCCTCTCTTTCACACATCTCCTTTGACTTTGCAGAGCTTGGAGTTGGCCCTGGAGACCCTCTGACTGGAAGGGCTGCTGAAGATGATTACTTCTTTCAGAGAGCAAGACAATACCTGCTGACACACTGTTTTCCCTGCAAAGAATTAAAAACTCAGCGACTGGATTCTGCATAAATGTTCCAGTCTCAGACTTCAAGGGAGAATGCAAGTGATAAAAATACACCCACCTCCCAGGCTCTGTGTTCAGCAAAGGCGCTGGGCCAGAGCTTCAGCTTTGCTGAGTCCACGTTTGTTGAAGCAGAGTGAGGAACTGGTTATGGCTTCCTAACTCCTTGCCTGGCTACAAGCCCACAGCCAGGTTGGAGCAGCCAGGGAGCTGCTCTGACATGTAGCATCTAGTGGCATCTTAGCCACAATGAATACAGACAGACAGTGGAATAACCTGAGTGCGTCCTCTGTGCCCTTCTTTCTCTTTCTCATCTCTGCCTCCCCTGCTGACTTACCCCATGGAGCAAAGGTGGCAAAGGAGCAGCAGCACACTCTGAGGGAACGTTTCAATGCTGGCAATCAATCATGCATGCAGGTAGCACAGCTTCTTTCTTTTACCTCAACACCTCTTAAGCAATGCAGAGAATGTGCCCACAATTTACGAGGCTCATGCTGAATGCAGCCAGCATCATTGACTGCTACATTTTTCCAGATCGGTGCACCAGTGTGCTGCTTAATAGACCTCTGGCATAATGTGCAACAGTACCGAGCTCTACACCTTAGAGCTAAAAATGAGGAGACAGGAAGAGATGAACAGCATAGTTGTTTTTCATGCTGCACAAAGTGAAATTACACAGGAAGTAAGTCACCTCCTGAAAAGACTAGACACAAGAGGAGTTATCTTTCTCAGTTAAATTAAAAAGAATGATTAGGTGCCAGATAGTTAGAGCACATACAACAGATACTGCACAAGCACTTTTCTTGGTAAGAAAGTGACCACATAACTTACCAACTGACTTTAAAATGAATGAGAAAGTGTAGATGTAAAAATTGCTACTGCTGATTTACCTTCTGGCAGGAGTAGGAGAAACTGCTTTGGCTGGGCTTATTACTTCTTACAGTATTAAAATACTGTGGCTTGTAAAGAGCATTTGAACATGTGAGGACAGTGTCTGGGTTGTTCCATGCTTGACTGATGAACTTTCATGGCCCTCAGAAACGCTTCACATACTGAGCAAAGAACTGTGAAACCCAAACCCAGCTGACTGGGTTAGGGTTGCTGTCTGCATAGTCTGCTGTCTCTTTTGGCTTTGCAAAGGTATGGGACACTGGAGACACACAGACTGACTGAAGGTGGGGACACTGAAGCAAGGTCTCTTCAAATCTTTCCTGAAATCTGGCATCTCTTTGGCATTTCTTGTTAGCCAGGGTCAATAAATTTGCCAGAGGAAATCCTTTTCCTGGGGAATTTCTCTTGCTGTCCTAACACTAACCCAGTTCTGCCTCAATCACAGTGGGTAAGTAGAATCAGAATGGTCCCTCCAAAGCATTAGAGGCTTTTCAGCACAGCCTACATAACAAATATCTCTGTATCAGATTTTGTACCCAAGGAAAGATTTTTTTTTCACCTTCCTGATTTCATCCCTTTCACTTCTCAGCAGCCAGCACATTACTCACATTTAAAGAAAAAGTACAATTAATTTTAAAGACTGTCCCACTCTGTATTGAAACCTTTCCATTCATCTCAGCAAATGTTGGTAAGTTGTAAACCTAACTATGAAGGGAAAGTCCTATAGGGAGAGGGACTCATCCCTTCTCCTAGGTCTCTGATTCTGGACTTTAGCAATTGTCTCTGTGAAGATTTGCCTCCTCCAAGAAATATGTACATGAGTATTGTAATTGTTTGAGGCTTAATTGGAACTGATCTCCTGTACAAAACCTTCCCCCACAACCCTAGTTTCTTCATAAAGAGGAAAGAATTACTGTATTACAGCACCATAAAATTGTCTGCATAGGGACCTGGAACACTATTACTGCCCCACATGGGCTATTTTTTTTGCAATCAAGCCTTAAGTTAGGAGCTAATACCTACAGGCCTTTCAGCTCCCCGGTCAGTGGGAAGTTTAGGGGAATCTCTTCATAGGCTCCTGCTCTTTCAAACTCCCAGCATTACCACAGATTCTCTGACTCAGTGGAATAGTAGTTAAAAATAAAGGAGGGGGATGT
This sequence comes from Antrostomus carolinensis, assembly GCF_000700745.2. Lineage (NCBI taxonomy): Eukaryota > Metazoa > Chordata > Aves > Caprimulgiformes > Caprimulgidae > Antrostomus > Antrostomus carolinensis. The sequence continues at coordinate 107,286 of NW_010326879.1, read as the reverse complement.
GAGCTCCTTTGGTGTCCTAGGCCAGAGAGAGAAGTAGAAAAACTTTAATATGTAGATCAGCAGCATATAAACTCAGTTCTTCCCTGCTTGTCTTTGCTTACTTCTCTGATTGTTGTCTGAGGGCAGTAGGGGAAGGAGAACACCACAGCCTAACATTTTAAGTTCACATCAAAAGCTAACCAAGCTAACTTAACCTCTTTGTCCCCATCCTTATAAATGGTAGTGATAATCTTTATAGGTTAGGATAGGAAGAGATCAAACAGTTGTTATTATACCTTGCTTCTTTGAAATATGTACTTCCATTTGTCCATATCTACCTTTGCTACTGAGCTCCTAACAGTGTATTAGGCTATCTATAACCTTTATTTAAATAAAAAAAAAATCTTTAAAGGATGAGTGGGACAGGAAGCCCCTCTATATTTTAGAGACCAAACCCAAAGGGAGATTCCTTCTAAATCCAGCTATTCCAGTTAGTAGTGCTTGGCACAGCCACTGTGTCTACTATCCCACTACTTTAAAAGATAATTTATGACAGAACTTTGAATGTTTCCTGGCTCAATGCATTTTTTAATATACTGGATTATTTGCATCAGTGTCTCTGTTCACCTTATATTTCATGAGTAAGTAAATTGTGGAAGGTTAACCTATTCTGTAAAAAATAGGACTTTATGTGGAAGTCAATATTGGCACGATCTGTAGAAGAACTGTGTCTCAGCTGTCTGAGTGAATGTTTTGTCTGGCCTTCCTTGCAATTCTTTTCATCCTTCCTTCCTTCCTTCCTTCCTTCCTTCCTTCCTTCCTTCCTTCCTTCCTTCCTTCCTTCCTTCCTTCCCTCCTTTTCCCCTAAAGCTAAGGAAAGAAATGTAATAAACTAATATAAAATTCTTTAAATTGTCAAGTCATACTCTGGCTAGCTTTTCCCCCTGTGTAGTGCTTTGATCCATGGTGAACATTTATGCTTATGGCACATACTTTCTTGAGTAATTTATAGCATTTAAAAGCTTAGATGATCTTGTGGGCTTCTTCAGTGCGTAAGTGAGCTCTTGGCTCCATAGCAGTGATTCCAGATCTAGCAGGCAGCAGTGTGCCACTGCAGTGCTTGATTGCTACCATACTCATCCAAGGACGTAACTAGCAGTATGAAAGATTTCCCCAAAGACTGATGCATGCAATTAACTGAATTACTTTAACAGGCTGTAGATAGGATAGATTTAAAGTGGAACCTGTTACTGTGCCAGTGGCTGGATGAGGATCCTGCTGTGCCAGTCAAAGGGGAAGAAAATCCTTCTCTGCCAGTTCTCACTGAAGAAGTTCTTGCTGTGACAGCAGATCTAGCTCACAAGCTTGATTTAATGCCCTCAATTACCATATCTTTGTAATTATCGTCCATGTCTGATAAGTCTTGTGGAAACTATCAGGTCCTGAGTAGAGGATCTAGGAACCTTGTAAGAATATAATGTCTTGAATTGATCTTTCTGTTTAATGTTTCATCACTTTGCTACCGATTGATCATTCTTTGAATAAAATGATAGCATAGCTGTATGCCAACACTTGTGATTCATTTTCACTTAGCTAATCAAAATGTTGTTTCACAAGACCCTGATGATGTTCAGGATGCCTTTTAGGAGGTATTACCTTACTTCAAGCTGGCTGACTCACATGGTCTATTTCTTATAATGTTACGAGACCAAACCCCATGATTTATGAGGCATGTTTTCCTCTAACAAATAGTTCTTATGGGGGTACAGGACTATTTAATTCCAAAATTTTTCAACTAGTAAGAAATCATGGTAATTTTTTTTTCTTTTTTTTTTCAGTTGAAGGAACTGCAACATCTTAGCATATCCTGGATCAGTAACTCCACATTTCCTCTTTTTACATTAAATTTAGGGATTAGCAGAGGGTTTCTAGCCTGGTCCATACAGATCAACCATTCATCATTGGCTAAACAAAACCAGCATCTGTTTTTACCCCTGCTGAAACTACAACACTGAGATTCAGACACTGACTTGTTTTTAGGAGGGCTTCTTTTAGCCATGTGAACAAATTAAGATAATTTTTTTCAGTTCTTCAGTAGTCACGAACCATGTTCATGTTTGTAGCTGAATTTTGAAAGCACATACCTATCAGCCAGGGATGTGACTCACTTTTTTTGTGAAGAATAGTTGCTCCTTTTACTGATATAATCCTAGTAAGTTAAACAGTGTAATGGAGTTTGATGATTGCTATAGCAATGAAGTGGTAAGTAAAGATCACTTTTAGAGAGGCACTGAAATAGGAAGGAGCAGTGAGTCAGGATACTCTAATGTAGTTAAGAGACTGTAGTTCCCAGGCTGCAGTAGTAAGCAAGTGTATCACAGGCCTTAGGGACACAAGTGAATTTTACCCAGAAAACTAAGCATTTTCCTACAGTTTTATGTCTGGTATAATTATGTTCTCAAGTTTTAGGGTTTTTTTTCTTTTTTTTTTTCTTTTTTTTTTTTTTTTGTATTCCATGAGTTTCAGTAGCAGTAGCATTGGGAAAACACTGTAGCACTGAACGCTCTCTGCCTGCAGCAAAGATGAAGTTCATAAAGGACACAGAGAGCACAGAGCCCCTGTTAACCTTCTGTGAATGAGTTTTGTTTTGAGAAAGCAATCTTTTTTTTGCTCTAGGTCTTTGTACAATCCCATTTTTTTTCTTTTCTAAATAGAGAAGACACCACTGTAGTAATTTTATAACTATGATCAGCTTCAAAAAGACTGTAGAAGCATCTGGTAGGGCCAGAATTGTGGTTCATGATGTTAGCCACCACCTTTCATGTTATTTTTTAAGAAGTTAGTTAAACTGCCTCTCAAACAATGACAGGTTAAGAAAAGTCCGAGAAAATAAGCCTTTCTCTAAATCCAGTATTAAGCTGTATTTTCCTGAGTGTGTGATTACAAATATTGCCATTTAAAGCGTCGCACATATCCCTCTTTCACAGACCAGTATGTCAGGCTTCTAACCGCTTGCTTTTGCTTTCTTCAGTTTTGATGGTCCTTTGAGTTAGTGATGCTTGTGCAATTCCAAATGAGAGCTCCCAGAGCTCACATGGTGCCATTTCTTCCTGATTAAGCAGAACAAGTGAGCACCTGATTGACTTTTACCTTAAATGCTGACATTCTGCAGTCAAAGGGGAGTAGGGGGAAAAAAAATAAATCTGTGGTAGTGCTTAAAGCACACAGGCCATTTTCAGCAAGGATTTCCATTTCAAGAGATTTGTTACTATAGTCTTGGATTAGTGTGTTCATCCAAAGCTTCACTTAGGAAGATTTTCATCCTTGAGGCACACACTTATCAAAGCTCTTTGTTGTTCCGAATCCGTATGATTATACGCTGAATAATGAATATTTTCTAAAAGCTTTATGCAGCCACACTGTAACACCTCACCAGTTTCAACTGATCATTTTCTTTTCTTTCTTTTTTTTTTTTTATTTTTTTTTTTTTTGACATATTCTAACATAAAACTTTCAAAAAAAAAGCAAAGACTTTTAGCAATTTAGAAGTTCTTCAGTGCCGGGCAACTGAATTGCTGAGATGTTGATTTTGAAAAAAAAAAAAAAAAAAAAAAAAAAAAAAAAAAAAAAAAAAAAAAAAAAAAGAAGGTATCTTATGCTGATTTTGTTTTAGAATAAGCTGACTAGCTGCAATTGAGGTTAATCGACCTTTATAATGGATACACAGGACAGTACTAAAGCTGTATACATAAACTGCAAGTTTATTTGAAAGCAAATTGTGTTAATTGACATTCATTGTGCATCTTTCTGCTGTTTATTGCTAGTTGCTCATGTGAATAGTTTGTTGATATTATAGATAGGACAAACATTTGTTTCAGATAAATAAGATTTTCAGTTGAATAGGTTTTAATTAAATGATCCCCTGTACTCAGTTTTGAAGCTGTGAAGTACTATACAGTATGTAGCTGATCCTGTTATCTAGGATCTTAAATTGTTGAATTGCATCTCCCACGTATTTGTTTATTTTGGCAAATAATGCATAAATTCTCTGCCAGTTGTGCAAGATTTAGGTGTTTTTCCAAAGTAAACCATGAAATTATGGTGCTGCGGAGACTGAGTTTATGCAAGAATTATAGGTGATTAGTTTGCCTCAGAGGGCAAACCAGTTATATTAAACACATATTCACTACTATATGAAAAGCCTAAGTCAGAGTATATATAGACATCCTGTCATACACGGGTCCTGTTCTGCTAAACACTCAGACATTTTCTTTCCTTTCATAGACCTCACTAACCACCTGCAGGGCTTGGCCTGTATAGTCACAGTCTTACTGCTTTTCACAACATACAGTATTTTTGACCCCATGACTAAGTTCTGCATATGTCTACAAATTCAGGCCAAAGCAGTCAATTTTCCCTTTTTTTTTCTCTAATTAAGGGAAGCCATAGCTGACAAAGTCACTGGTCACACAACCACTTCCACTGACTATGGCTTTCCCTTCACTCTGAAAGCAAAATGAAAAAGCAAGAGCTTTTTTTTTTTCCCCAAAGCCCCACATGGAAGCCTTTTCTAGGTTACAAAGCACAGTTTGTTTAACAAAGTTAAAATGAGTAAAGATTGATAATACATTTTGTCTAAAAATAAAGCAGAACTAAGAAGACAGGTAGATGTCCTGTAGGCATGTTCATAGTATAAATTGAGTGGAGCGGAGCTATCAGTTGCGCTAATAATCTTCTACCTCCTTCTGATACTTCATCACTGTCTTTAAATAGACATGAAGCTAGACAGATAGGCAAAGAAATAAAATAAGTATTTACTGTATATTTTTACCACAAAGGTATTTAAAGAGAAACAACTGTTCTTCCAGTAAGCTACATTTTATTTTGATATGCTGGTGTGAAGGATGATGCTAGTCATTCACCTCTTACGTTAGAGATGAGAGCAAACTTGGGAGGTAAAGTAGTTGTTAGGTAATATTCAAAAGCATGCAGGTTCTTCAGTTTTGCTGTATTCATTTTTCTCTAAAGTGCTTTTTTCCCACACAAGTGTCTTTCTCTTTCCATTTCTTTTACATTTGCACCCTGTAAAGTGTAAGGTTATTTCCAGTAGTATTTTAAGAAGTGCTTTCCCTGGAGGATGTTCTTATGCTAGCCAGCAAGGGACAGTTCTCAAATACAAAGGTGAACATTTTAGAGAGATTTGTGAAATAATACGTGTTGCAGACACAACTTACAAGTACCTTATTTCATGTCACAGAGAACTGGCAAAGGCTGGGGCTTGATTTTCAGCTCTGACTGAGCTAACTAGCTCCAGAAGCAGTCCCTGAGACCTGCACTGAGTGCTGGGCATCCAAGCAAAGCATGTCAGTAGTGTCTAGGTGAGAATGCTTCAAAAGCTGAAAGAGTAGAAGCAGTAGAGGCTGTCTCTCTGTTGTGATGGTGGAGTATATACTCCTGTATTCAAACTTGATCCCAAGTCACCAAGTAACTCTTAATGCTTGTACGTTAGTTTGCACTTAGGGTAGCTATGATTCACATAGAAGTTTGGCTCCTGCAGGAAAGCTAAGGCTTGGGAATAACTCAGGTTGAAGTCCTTCCACTTCCTCCCTTGGCTGTATGGACATGACTGGTAGCCAAACAGTGCCAACCAGCTTGCCCACAGTCTGAGAAAACTACCCCATGTCCCCACATGCTCTTGACCTCTCTCCATGTACCAATGCAGAGTTGCACAACATTTCTACATCTTTGATGTTCCACCCAAAAAAATCCACACATAGCACACAACAAGACATCCCTTCCATATGTGGAGACCTCCAGAAACCACGACTGAGGAAGGGAGACAGGTATTCTGGAAAGCCTGGGTTCCATAGCTTCTTCAATGGGAAAGTAATGGGACAGTAGTAGGGGTGCATCTAACCCTCACTCACTGTGAGCATACAGGAGCCATGGAGAGTCACACTTCAAAATCTGAGATCTCTGATCGTTTGAGAAAGCCTGGGGTTTGCCACAGCCCCACATCGGAGTACCAGCGCATATGGGGGCATTAATAGAGTTGGTTAGCATGGGGAATGGGCCTTAGTAGGCGAGGACATAGTGTCTCTGTCCTGGTAACACAGGCATTGTGGAACACTGGCCAGGTTTGAATTAAACAGCCAAGGTATGTGAACTGTTAAGGAGCACCACTTGCCTCCAGCCCTCTTGTCCTGCATTTGTGCATGACTTCCTGGCACAGGCAGATTTTCTGTGCTCTTGCTGTCAGCAGACAGATCTCATGCTAGCAGAGATTGCTAGGCATGTCAGACCAAATTCTGCCTAGCCAGAAAAAATGAAATGACCATCTCAGATCCCCCCAGCCTATCACGGACACCCTCCTGCCTGTTTCCTTCTTCTAGAGAATTTGCATTTCCCAAGAAATGCAGGTTCATTGCAATGACCATGGTTTATTGTGCATACATGACATGACTCTCCAGCTTTCACAGCTGTGTTTCCCTGAGTGTATTACTCATCATTATCCCCCATTCTGTTTTGCCATGTGCTTGTAGTGGCATTTCTTGACCTTTCCTAGACCGGAGGAAATAGAAAATTTGACACCACTTTTGTTGTGTTCCAGTGAACAGACAAGCCCTTCTTCTAGGGACAGGTAAAATATGGAGCTTGACAGAATTAGTGGCTTGTTGTCAGTCTGCAGCAAGGATGCTAGCTAGGGCTAGCCCTCTGGCCAGCCCTCAGGACTTCAAAGGCAGACAAGAAGCTCAGGTTGATAGGTTCATCATGTGAGACAACACTGCAGACATACAAACTGGATGCTCTACACAGCCATTTTATATCTTTTCCACATTCGCCCCTGAGGTGTAGGGAAAAATCTGCTTATTGCGTACCGGGAACCAAAGATCAGGGATGCAACTGAACACCTCATGCAGGAGCTTTTAGATCAAAAGAAGATGCTTAAACCATCCCATGTAACATATTCCTTGAACTGAACAAAGACTGTAGTTGCACAAAGTAGTAGTACAACATACACAGCCAGGAGACATCAGAGTGTGATGCAGATAACCTTTTCAGTGGCTAATGTAACCCAAAACCTCAACTTGGAGGTGTGAAAGAGAGGCAGTGGCTTTGCCATGCTGTTAGTAGACATGATGGAACTACTTCCCTCTGAAAGAAGGCTCAGGCATCTATGACGTCATGTAACTCTGTTGCAAAACTTCCATCGAGGTTGTCTGAGGGCAGACACCAAGATGGTAATGTGACCCAAGGTGCTGAAAAATCTATGGCATGTCTTCCTTTAACTGTTGACACCACACATTTTTTTGTGTGTACCTATGTGTGTATCTGTGGGCAGAAAGAATTGTACTGACCTTGTTTGATGGAACAGATAATTTCCAGGGAAAGGGGCAGGTTGTACTCATCCTGTGAACCTAGTGACATCTAGAAACTGGCCTGTCTGCTTCACAGCACCTGAGGTATCCTTTTTTACTTTCAATATTGCATGGTGCTCTCTGCACTGGCCTTCTTTTGTAATGGCTTTACCAGTGTGATGCAAATCCCATGACAATGCCAGAAATTATTTTAATTGCCACTACTTTGGAGCAAGCACTATGGTATAAAGGCTCTTTTTATCTCATAGCTAGTGAGCTGTGGGCTTCCTCACATCACAGGAGAGACAGGCCACTCAGAGGTAGGATTGGTGAAGTATAGGATGGATAACTGGCTGGTCAGGTGGGGGAAAAAAATTGGCTGGACTGCTGGGCTCAGAGGGTTTTGTGTGCAGTGCAAAGTCCAGGTGGCAGCCAGTTGAGTCCTTTGGAGGTCAGTCTCCTCCAGAATTTCCACAAGTATGCCCACATTCTGCCTTATGCTTCATGTGCCCATTCACACCTCAGCAAAATGAATGCAACACCCTCCTTGCTGCTAACCCCTACGCTGATATGTTCACATCCCCTGGCTTTCAAAAGTTTTGTTACAAAACCTGGAGAGCAGGATGCTGATTCCTGGGATCTGCAGGCTAATCCGCATGGATTGCAGGGCTGCAGCCTGGCACTTTGCTACCCTCTTTGACAGTAGAGCAGCCCCCCTTTAACACAATGCCTGCTGTGAACAGCAGTCAAACGGGGCTGAGCATGAGGCAACACCGCTAAAAGCGACATTAACTTTGACCAGAGGTGGTTATTCCATGGGGATGAGGGTGCCCACCATCACTTGAATTTTTCTGTGGGTCACCTAAGTCTTTCTGAGTTTCCGGCTTTCTGCTGTGGGCAGGTGGCAGTGCACGTGTCAGCAGCCAGCCCAGCGCTGCAGCCCTGGAGGGAAATCTGCTGCACCTGCACCAGGCCCTCTGCGGTGGGGAAAATCCCCACCAACTAAAGGCTTGCAGGGCTGGCCTTGTTAGCTTTGCCTCTGCTATTACTGACTGGTTTTGCATCTTTTTCTATGCTTTGTAACCACAGGGAGCAGTGGACTCTCTGTTACCTCCAAATCAGAGACTTCCAAACCTTATAGTCCTCCTTAATCACAGAGGAAGGTTTATAGAAATGAAGAGGGACATGGCACAGTTGAGCAAGTGACAGAGAGGAACAAAGCTTCTGCTGCTTGCTTCTATTCCTTGTCCCTGGGACATTTTAAAGATTCCTCAAATGTAGCTTAGATCTCCACCAGACTTTCTCCAACACTTCTTGGGACTACCCAGCACTAAAGCCAGTTGGAGAACTGTTTGTGCTATTACAAAGAGTTTAATCCATGATCAGTGTGATTAATGAGACCACTGAGAGATGAAAGAAGGTTGAGCATGCTTCTTGTAGGAAATATGCATTTTTTTCTTTGTGGTACAGAATTTCCTCATTCTTTTTCTCAGAATAGCTCAAGAGAACGGAAGTTTCTCAGTCTGAGATCTAATCTGCTCTGCCTTCACAGGAAGTTACAAATATCTTGAACAAGCTTTCAGTTGACACATTTTTCTAAACAAGAAGCCCTTTGGATAAAGCCTTACTGATTAGAGACAGGAGCTCTAAACCACAGCTCATGGCTATGGCTACCAACTAGTTAACCTCACACCTTTATCCTCTTGCCATCAGCACAAGTTATACAGGGTTTGATTCCTGTAAAATAATAGCAGCTGTTGAGTATTTTGCTCTGTTAAAAGCCTTGCCTGTCTCACTGTAACTAGTTAGGCTTATTGTCATTTGCAAACCCATGCAAATGAACATTTCTCAGGGTATTTGTATCTCTGGTCTCTGTGGTTGTTAGTCCTTGACCCAGCTAACTTAACTATTTCTTGACAGTTATATACCTCCGCATATTTTTAGAGGTTCAGCAATTTTACGGATGTCTAGATAGAAGCAACCTGAAGACTAAGTGCCTCTACCACAAAAACCAAAAGATAAACCCCTCTTAGAGGAATTCAGGCTGACTTTAGTCCTTCTCTAGAATGAGGAGATGGTAGAAGCCAATCCAAATACGTTATTTCAGAAGTTATTAAAGTCTCATTAAGTAAAGTCAGTACTGCATGGCATTGCACACTACTGGTTAGAAGTGCATTAAGAAACAAATATAGCTGCTTGATACAACCTCTCGCGTACTTCATCCCGTGAAGGGATTCTGCATCTCCTATGAGGACAGGTTGAAAGAGTTGGGGCTGTTCAGCCTGGAGAAGAGAAGGCTCTGGGGAGATCTTATAGCGGCCTTCCAGTACCTGAAGGGGGCCTACAAGAAAGCTGGGGAGGGACTTTTCATAAGGGCAGTTAATGACAAAACAAGGGGAAATGGGTTTAAACTGAAAGAGGGTAGGTTTAGATTAGATATTAGGAAGAAGTTCTTCACTGTGAGGGTGGTCAGACACTGGAACAAGTTGCCCAAGGAAGTTGTGGATGCCCCCTCCCTGGAAGTGTTTAAGGCCAGGCTGGATGAGGCTTTGAGCAGCCTGGTCTGGTGGAAGGTGTCCCTGCTGATGGCAGGGGGATTGGAACTGGATGATCTTTAAGGTCCCTTCCAACCCAAACCATTCTATGGTTCTATGATCCCCACAGTGCCTGCCAATATGGGGTCATTGCTGCTAAAAGTGTAAAAAGTAAGTTAAAACCAGAAAAAAATCTTAGCATTACTGTTTATTTTTCTAAACAGGGTTTATTTACTCCAAATCTTTGAAATCTAGTTAATACAATTTTCTTAAATTGCTATTTTTATATTTTATTACTGTAGCCTTCAAAGCAGATCTGTGTAGTAGGAGTCTAACAGCAGCAGCCATTTGAGGGGTCATGAAAACCACAGAAAGCATTTCCATTGGAAAAAAAAAGAGAAAAGCTTTCCATTTGTTTATAGCTTCTTCAGAAATACTCTTTTTGGGGTGGAACTTTCCATGTTTCATCTCTTCTGAAGGTGATTTTCTTTTAAGCTGTTGGCAGTATGTGGAAACATTTTAACATAAATGCAAAGTGCCTTAGATTATGAAAATTGTGTGACTAATTAGTGAGCAAAAAGTTTCTCTATTGATTTGATACACAGATTATTATGCATGATAAAAATGCTCAGTGGAGTTGCCATTTACTGTGTTAGTCTTAGAACAGAGCAGTCTTTGAAGAGTAATGACCACATTAAAAATCAAGTAGTTTTTAAAAGGCTCAAACACATGATTCAGTTTATTATTGAAGTACTCTAAAAGAAGACAAGCAGTTAAAATGTGTACTCCAAATTCTACTGGCAAATGACAATAAAATCTCATATGAAAGACAAGAGTGCACAATAACCAAATTGTTTTCTGACATTTTTGTGTACAAACAAATACTCTATTAACAAACTTCACACCACGCACCAAAGGCAAGAGCTTCACAAAAAATGATCATAAAAATATAGCACTGATACTGATTTTTTTTTTTTTTTTCTCCAAGCTTACGTTCTCTGTATGATGCTTGGGAAGAATGAGAACAGGTGTGAAAATAGCAATAAAGAAATTGCCAGTGCATAAGCCATTCAGATGGCTGTGTTCTCTAAAAGATAATGAACACAGAGCACTTGATACAGAGTCACACTGCAGTTCTTTTGTACCTCCAGGATAGGAGGTAGGAGATGATAGTCTCTACTTTAGATCCCATTTTGGAGAAGAATTGTATGAAACAACTTTAATATTAATGAGAATTAGCTTGGTACTTTTCAAAGTAGCGTGTGAATGTATCCACCTTTTTGTTATGATTATATATAAATGAAAATACATTTTGTACAAATATCAGCAAAACACATCTGAAAATAGAGACAGCGTGATTAATCTGTAACTTTTTAGAATAAATATGTACAATATTTACATTTTGGGCAGTTCCAGAAATAAACATGTCCAGTTTATATACTGCTACCTAAAACAGTTCTCTAATATTACTGAAAATGCATTTTCTGTACAAATATTTATAAATACATATGTATAAACTTTTTCAGTGAAATGTCTGTAGATTCATTGAAAAGCATGACATATTCTTATTATCAGCTAACATCAAGTGTCCACATATTAAACAGTCTAGAGCATCATACATCAAACAGAAATAGTTTTTCAGTCTTGAGAGTATTTTATGTTCTCCTTCTGTGCCATCATACTGGCGTACCTGATTGTCTTTTCTGAAAATCTGCAGAAAAGCAGCAGGACTGAATCAGTTTGACTCAGCGATCGTTACTGACTGCACCATGTCAGACAAGGTTTCTGGATCTACTTCTTCTTTACCATTATCTGAATTTTCTGATGAGATGTAACAGCCAGAATCTCTTGGACAGTCATTTAACTGGGATTTCTCAAAGCCTTGCTGAGGGCTTGAGCTCTGTGTCTCCTGACCACCCTCACTTTTCTGCTGTTGTTCAACTAGAAAAAACAGAAAATGAAATAAATAAATAGTCAAAATGAGTATCCTGGGAAAGAGTTTGAGATAGCAACATGATTGATCTTGAATCAACATGAGGAACTGTAGAAAGAGAGCTGGTGATATACACATGACTAGATCGATATCTTTTGTCTATCAGAAACTGAAACTTCAGCATCAAGGAAGTAAAAACATGATTACATGAGTATAACAACATCTGAGTTGATGCTGAGGTTGGCTTTGATCCTGCAGAAGGTTGCTCAGAAATGAATACTGGAGACAGTGGCCTCATCCTAAAGAACCTCAGCCTCATAGACTGAGGTTCTTTAGGCTGTCCACAGGTGCAACGGTCAGCATGTATGGTCACCATGCCCACAGTAGAGATGGCAGCTTTTCCCCTCCTACGTTTGTGTATTCCAGAGCCTGCTCGTGCAACTAATCATCATGTACCCTACTGCACCTTACTTATAACACATTGCATTATAGATGTTGTGTCTTTTGAATGTAACCCCCACCATTTCACCTAGTCTGTGCACTGCATAGTGAGATGTAATGTGCTGGTCTTCAGAAGTGTGCATAAAGATGTGGTAATCAGGTTTTCTAAAGCACTGGACTTTTCAGTGGGTGTGGGTGGCTGATGAAAACTTCCCAAGCTTAGTTTGATATCCGAAAGGTTATTTTCCAAAACACAGTGGCCTCAGAGAAAGTTAAGATGCCTAACTCCTGCTGTATGGTTTTTGAAAGCTGTTCCAAAGGTTAAGTGGAAGCAAATTATCTTGCAAATAATTTGTTCTTGTTTAGCTGCTGTTTGACTGATCTGTCCAAATTAAAAAATCTGCAACTCAGCCAGAGTATTGACAGACCTCTCAAAAAAAGCTCAACAAGCTGGTGCCTTGCAGACAGGATGTAGCTGTATATCATGAATGTAATACAGCTTGTGGTTAAAGTTTGTGTTTGTATTTTCTGCCTGTGAAATACCTGATGTTTACTGACTGTAAATTTATTGAGAAAACAAGCTATAAAATACAAAATCTTTTCCTTTCTTACTTTTTTCTTTTGTTATTACCTTTCTGTAATTGTATTTTTACTTCAAACTGTGGCTTGCTTTCCAAACAAAGTATAAAGAACAAATCTCACAGGAAATGGATGGTTTTATCACAGATTTTAGCCCTTCAGAAAAATTATACCTTTTTGCTTTTGCAAAGAAAGTTCCCTTATTTCACTTGACTTGTTGCTCCATAGTTAAAGAGTTAGCTTTGAATATTTAGTTAGATTTAAGCTGTCTCAATTCAAGTCCGGGCAGAATGGAAGTCTTAATACATAAAGGATTTTATCCTTCGTCAAAATCTAGATCGAGTTTAGCTCCCAGAATTAAAGAATTTCTACAAGGAAAATTCATACTGACATTTGTTTAAATTGCTGGAAGTTAGAAGATTTGCTAAAATGGGAAAGATTTTAAATTTGATTTTTTTTTTTTTTTAATCTTGTGTTGTATAACAAAGAATGAATTAGAAATGAAAAATTGAAATGGAAGAGCAGGAGAGTCAATACCTCTCTTCATTGTGTGAGGTTTCAATGAACTTATTTCACAAAGCATTGTGATATACTGAGAAACATTTTTAGGTCTTGATGGAAGTCTTGTAGATTTGTTTGGACTAATGAATTCTGTTTAATATTTTCTAACTTTCAATTGCCTAATTAAGTTAATAAACTAACCTGAATTTTGAAGAAAAGAATGCAAAGTCTCAACTTAGTAATTTTTCTATTAAGCCTGAGGTTATATGCGTAACCATATATATTAAAAAAAAAACAACAAAAAAACAAAACCAAAACCAACAAACATTTATAAATACTTTCCAAGGAATGGAAGTTGCACCTTGTTCCAAAATAAACTGATAGTTATTTGCACTTGTGTGAAAAATCACACCTTTCAGCAGATTTAATTGGTATCTGTAACTGTTTGATCTCCTTCTCACTTTACAGAACACAATTTGTAATGTCAAATGTTATCTCTCTTTGCAGGGAAAATATTTGATCACGTAGGGTCCAATTGATTTCTGATTTAAGTCAGGAAGGAATTGCAAAAAGCATTACACCAGTGAAGGTATTACTGCTGCTATTAGTAGCAACAGAAGCAGTTTAGCACAAGTAACAGCAGATGCCCCAGTAAAGCTTTGTCTAAACTGTATGAGTAGCTCCTCGCACCCATCCCACCGGCACCAAGATGAGCCAGGTCTTGGTGGCTGTGGGCTGACGGAGCTCAGGCGGTGGCTGGGTGAAGTCCTCCTGCACAGCTGCAGGCCAGGCTCCCTGCCCTCCACTGTGATCCCCTTGCCAGCCTAATGCTGCTTGCTGGTACTTTTATCAACTTCTCTAGCATCATCTGCTGCCCTGGCAAGCAGTGATCTAAAAAGTGTTAATCTTGGTTACATTTTCAAGGTGAAAGAGGAACCACCATCCACTTGTTTTACAATGGAAAGTAAACCAACTAACTAGTGGATTAAAAAGAAAATGCAATTTCAGTCAGTGTATTAGTGCCCTGTAACCAGTTATGATAATCTGAGTAGTTGCTATGTGAAAAACAGATCCTAAATACTTTTGTAGTAATGACTTTCCCTTGTATGTTTCAGGGAAAAAGACACAGACAAGCCAGGAACTGAGATTTTTTTAAAGTCTGAATTTAGGACAGTTAGAAGAATAAGAAATTTCTATTCAGAAAGCATGGAGAAATATAAAGCTGCTGTCTCTTCCCATAACACTAGGAGAAATTTGTATATGAAAACCAAAAATGTTCAGGTGTTTGAAACAGTACAAATATTTTATTTTCTCTTTTTCATTCTGAGCAGAAAAAGTTGAAGAACATCTCCTCTCATATTTAAGAAAAAAAGACTGAAAGCAAGCTTTGACACTTTTTTTTTCTCTCTTTAAAGCAGCCTTAAATATTATGCAGTAACTACTAAACCACTTGAGCAGGATACTGAGTATTATAAATATATGCAGCATACAACTTTAGATGTTGCATCATGAGAAAAGAAACTAAGAACTAGGGGTTTTTTTTGGTTTTGTTTTGGTTTTCTTTTCCTTTTTAGCTTTTGGCTCTTACATTCAGTTCTACTTACTTACTTACCTCCTCTAACATGTACATGTTCAAGTACCACATTAGTAAAGGTAAGCTTGCTGTCTTAATCTTTTGGACCTCAGAAGAAATATATAATGCACAGGAAACAGGAATTGATAAAATTAAACTGCCATTAGATATTGCAGAATCATCAGAAATAACTGTCTTATCGACAAATGAAAGTCTTATCATTTTTCTACAGTAAAGCAGTTTCATATAAGATAAATAGCTTTCAGTCACTGTTGTCTATGATATGGCCAGAAGAGTCCAAGATATGCATCATTTTGAGACATATATTCTAATACTATTTTAGATGGTAGGATTATATTCAAACTTCTAAAAAATCTGTGAGGCCTTTAGCCTTGGTAATAGGTGTGTGATGCATACTTATCTTCCTCACTATTTATATCTTTGAAATGAGTATTTGTTATTCAATGATATAGATGTGCATGGCACATGCAGGGATGGATCTCTTTTTTTCCTTCACCAGCTTTTTCTCCTTTTTTAATAAGTTTAAAGTCCTGATTGGGACAGCACTTTAAGCTTAGGTTTAAGGCATTTCAGTTCAAGAATGCAGAGGTCACACTGACTGCTTTGTGGTTATGTCATTTTAAACCAGATGGGTGCTAGGAGGCTTGAATTTTGTCTTGGAAAAAAAGAAAGTCACCCAGCAACAAGCCATACTTCATGAGTGTGCCCTCCGAGAGTTTTCTTTCTTGAGTTTTACCCAGAAGGAGAAATGGGCAAGGAGTGTGATGCTTTAGGCTGAGTCACTTGCGTGCCTTCCTGAAAGGTGCAGTGGTGACGTACTGAGCAGCAGTTTTGCGGATATTTGCAGACATGCAGATTAAAAAATTGCACTCACTGAAGTCAGTACCACAGCTTTTCTGGGAAGAATGCTGAACTGCTGTGAGAAGAGAGTTTGTGGTGAAAACAGAAATGAGAAGCTTCTTTTTTCTCTAAAGTCTGGAAGCAAACAGATGTGCCTGAAAGAAGGTGAAAAATACTAATACTCATGCAAAGATGAGCTTCCTTGGGACATCTAGAAATATTATGTCCAAGCCAATGAATTGTACCACAGTAGAGAAGGAGAGTTTGTCTTTGAGCACTATTTGACCTTGACAGGATATTGTGTAATCTCACGTACTGAAAGGGAGTGCCCAGTGTAAAATGGTACTCTTGATGCTGGGTCCTCACGAAAGGAATGCAGCTGAGTACTGAAAGTCATGTCCTCAGCTGTCTACTATCTTGCTGTTCAAGTACAATAAATAAGGAAGAAACCTTATCCGGTACTGGCAGTGGGGTTTAGAGTATGATCTGGCACTTAAATATGAAAAGTAAGCTAAGGAAGTGGATTTGGGGAGATAAGCGTAAAATTTTGTCCCCCAAATTGCACGTACGAATTTTTTTTTTTCAATGACATGAACTATATACACATGTGCAATGGAGTCTAATTATTCTTTAACTCAGAACAACTTTGGTCTAATGTAACCCACTGGACTTCAGGAATGAACCTCCTGAGTTACATGATCTAAGTGAGAAGAGAATCAAGGCTATTTTGCAAACACAAAAACATGTGTCCTGGGAAGTGGTCAAGAAAAAAATTATGAACTTCTTTTATTACTTTATTCATTAACCATCCAGCAACTAATTCACTTTAAAAATAGCATCCTACAAAAGCACAGACATCCATCTCCTGTCTAGAAGCCATCTGGGAGAAGAATGGAAAGCTATTAAGAAATACTTTATGAAAAAGAGCTTTTTTTTTCCCTCCCCAGCCATGAATTAATGGAAACTAATAATTTTGTCCCAAATATATAGGTCTGATCAACTTACAGAAAATCTAGAAAAAAGATCTGGGAAGGGGAAGAAGGTCACGGGGAGCTTACAAAACCTTGCAGTTCTAGGATAGCCTTGCTACATAGAGTACTTGAAGATGGTGAATTTGGGCCTGGACTCCTAGGAAAGGTAGAAAGAAGATAGTGCAGTACCAGGAAGCAAAATCTGCTTAAAAAACGCTATGTGGTAACATTTGCTAAAAAAACCCCCTTACTTTTTAATTCCTAGTATAAGATGGGTAAAGTTTTTCTTTACCAAATCAAAAGTCAGATGAAAAAATTATCACTGCCAGAAATCTTACATTTTAGGCAGCTTTAAGAAGCAGGCAATGTGGAAACTATTGCTGCAGGTCTTCTGGTTAGAAAACTCATTACCTCTTTATTCTGAAACGTGAATTATATGGTTACAAGTATGTGGCATGAAGAAATCACAGTATAACATACCATAAATGTTAAGAAAAAGCCAAGGAATGAAAAATAAATTAAAAGCCCTGTAAAAATATCTGGACATTTAACAATATCAGATATCACATTAAAAAATATTAAATCTTGTTTTACTACGTTTTGAATAGAATCTAGTCAAATGAGGCTATGTTCCAGCATGCTTGGCTGTTCTGAATAATAACAGAGTCACAAAAAATCAGAAACCTTTACATTTCAGCTCTGGACCATACCTGAGATTCCTACCATTAATCAAACACGTGCTTCATGGAAACATGAATGTAATGCAAAGACATGGAATTCTTCCAAGCTCTGTGAGAAAGATGGGCTTAGAACAGTAAATATGGTCTATAGCCTTAGTATATTTTTTCACAAAGCTTATAAAAAGAGTGAACTTTTACCTGGAAATGTGCTAAACTTATATCTAGAATACTCTTGGCCAGTAAACAGATTACCTTGTAGCTGTGTGTAATTATGCTGCTCACTTCTAAGCAATGCAGAAAATCAATTTTAATTAAAAAATCATTTATGCTGGACTGAGCCATGCCCATTTAGGAAAAAAAAATATTGACCTAGGAAAGTTCCGTTCAGATGCAGAATTCACTTTCACAGTAGCACTCAGCTCTTTCCAATTTTCCAATCAGATTGACAGAAGGACAAAGAGGTCAAATGATTTGGACTAAGTCAGGCTCTTGCTGAGCTTGTCCCGAAGATCATCCTGACTCCTCATCTTTCATTATAATGACTTAACAGATAGCTTCTATCAGTTTTAGTCTTTAGTATCTTCCTTTTTATAGCATGTTGTTAAATTCTGTTCTGTCCTTACCAGTCATGTGACAAATGCTATGAACCTTTGGCAACCAGACAAGGCAAGGATTTCATTCAGTCCTGATTCAACACAGTATCCCAAACCAGGAAACTATTTGTGTGGGGCTTACCTTAAAATATACATGAGTCTTATGAAACTCAACTAAACTTGAATGCTTGTAGTTGTTGTGGTATATAAAGATGTCTTGGTTCTGGTCCCTGTGAATATTCATAAATTCTGGGAATGTTACTTTATTGAATTTGAATACTAGAAAGACTTGCTATACCTATTTAAAGTGGATGTGAGGCAAATAGCCATTTCATCTCTTCATCTAAGTCTACATCGCTTGTTTTGAAGTCATCACGGATTTTGAAGCATAGACCACTTTATAAGATTTAATGTTATTATTTCCAGAATCATTACAAGAATTTAAACTACTAGACTACCATCCAGATAATATCAGGGACACTGTTTTGCCCGAAGAAGTGACCTAATCCCATGCTGCCAATTAGGAAAAAAACTATTTGGATAATTAAGGTAAATTTATTAATTTTCAGTGTATGGTACATGTAAGGACCTTGTTAGATTTGATCCTTGCACAGGTGTATGTAGAATATTAAGTGTCAAGACACCTTCAGAAGAAGAAAAACTTGATGTCGTCTTCTAAAAAGGTTAGGTGTCTAAGGCTGCTTGCTATGCTTTTTGTTACATAAGGAATATAAATAGTAAACCATATCCTCACTACTCCAGAATAGTTTGACACTTGTGTGGTCTGTTAAAAACCATGATGCTTTGGCTTTTTTTTCACACTGATGCAAAACTGCAAAATTACAATCTAGCATTTTGCATATTTTTTTTTCTGTTAAATATTAATATAGAAAAACATACACAGTAAAAGGTGCAGAAAGTGTAGCAAGGCTAGTTGCCAAGAAGTATACACAAATTTATGTATACTCAGTTTAAGGGCAAACTATGGAAACAGATACATTTTCAGATTATTTCCAGCTAGATCCCTGCAATACAATTCTTGGAAAATGTAACTCTTTTTTTTTTTTTTTTTTTCTGGATTCACTGTTTCAATCACTATTTCTACACAGACAGCCATCCAAGAGTCCTTTTCTAGCCTACTATCTCACAAAGCTATAGACCAGAAAAAACTATTGAGCCTGGTGGGCAAAGAAAACTCTTTTAATGCCTCTCCAACATGTTTGCAAGAACCTTACCTTTCCCTGGAAGCTGACTAAGAACAGAAAAGACTGCATGTAAAAATGGTGTCCCAAAAAAGCCCAAATATACATTAAAAAACAAGGTCAGCAAAGACACGAAGAGGGAGATTAGAGAACATCTCAGGGAAAGCTGAATGGATGAGGTAGCCAAAAACATGCTTGGAAACCCAGAGAGGTTTATGTACTGAAGCACATAGGGTATATATGTGCATGCAGGTATGTGCGTACATATGCTGGAGTGAGAATTGGAAAGCTATCTACCTACTGAGGAGATAAAAAGTGGGCACCTGACAAGCTGGTATTAAAATATCCCAGGAAGACATTGCTTTTCCAGATCTCCTTTTCTTTCTTTCAGATGCTTCTCAATTGCAAGTGCACATTTGATGAAATGACTGCTCAGCATAGGGGTGAGTATGCACGAATATTAATAAGAGGAAAACATATCGTGTTTTAGCTGAGTGTCTAATTAACTAGATGCTTAGCTATAATTTTTAGGAATTTGACATAAAAATATTTTAAATTAGAAGTCATTAGAAGATGGCAATATCATTAAAATATCATAAGAATAGTATTTTCTGTTCTGTATCCTGGCTTTTCCACTCCCAGCGAAAGGAACAAGTGAAGAAAACATGAGTGATCAGTACACATTCATATACACACACGCCATATGATCAGCTTTTGGAAGCTCACTGGAAACTTAGGTCAGATTCATTTTGAGAAAAGAATGCAAACCAGCTAGTAGTGTATATATATCTATTATTTACAAAACCTTCCTACAAAAGAAACTGGTTTGGATATGGATTTAAGTGTGGGATGAAGTAAGGGAAGAAAAAAAATGTATTTTTCTGCAAAATGTTGTTTAAAAAAAAGTAAATAAGATTTTTTACTATAGCTATTTGAAATAAGCTCTGTTTTGGTTAAGATACTAGCACGGTTTGGGAGGTTTTATTTTCTGCTCTTGCACAGACCTTGTGATTTTTGGGGAGTCACTTAACCTCTCTGGGGTTGGGTCCCAACCATAAATAGGGGTGTTCTCAAGCAATAGTTGCTACCAATCTCTAGTGTAGGACCTATAAATAAGAAATTTTCAATCATTCATGTTACTCATATAGTAATAATATACATAGCTAGAAGAGACAGGTGTACAGTTTGCAGTCTGAACAAATAAGAAAACCATCTGACTTCATGTTTCAGAGTTAAAAGAAAAATAATTTAACAGATCAGTGTGACAATCACTATTTCTTTAAACGTGTTTCTTCAGTTAAAACTTGCACATAACTTAACAAAGCTTCAACACTTACTGTCATAGTCCTGTAGATTTTCAATTGCTGATAACAATCTTGCCCTGTCTTCTGGGTTTGAAATATTTAATTCAATCAAGTGGCTGTCCTGTAGATCCTTTAAGTCATCTAGAGTTTCATAGCCATTTAGCAAGAGGGTTGAGGCATATTCCTACAAAAAGAAACAAGCAAACCCTCTCATGTAAACAGGCACTGTGTTTAGTAAAGGAATAGGCACAATTTCTCTTTTACTTTTTTGTCAGGTTGAAATAGGCTCTGTTCTCCAGTCTGATTTACCTGCCTTTGGCATAAAACCAGAGCTGGAGAGCAAGAGAGGACAGAGGCAGAGATGCCTAGGAGTCCTCCTGGCCATCCCAGCATCTGTGCCCGAGTTGTCTAACACAGAGTCTGGCAGCAAATTGAACCAGGACAGAGTTCTGCCAGAAGTTATTTGATCTGCCAAATGTCTGGACTTTTGTGGGTCACTCCATGAGTGCCACCCATGCTGTGTCTAGGAGGGCCTCTGAAGTAGGGTGTGCTCTGCCTTTGCACAAAAGGAGCGCTTTGATACAAGCAAAGAAGAAGGTGAGAAGCTGAGGTAACCCTCAGCCGAGCTGTGTCACTCATGATCCCCCCTTGAGTTGCATGTTGACACAATATGAAACTACACATACTCCAGGGAAAGGAGTGTTTTCATGAGCACCAAAGCAATAACCATTGTTAAAAATGTAACCTGTACATCATAACCTAATTATGCTTTGACACTCAGTCGAGAACTGAAGTTGCAGAGAAGGGGAGAGGCGCAACATGACCATAGCGCAAAAAGACTATTGCTCCCTAAAGATCATGAGAAACTAGAAACCCAAATTCTAAATGTTGGCACTGGAGCCAGGCTGCAGTCCTGTCCCTGAGGTGTTCAGTCACGCACCTCCTACGCTTAGGCTCACAACTGCAGTCGAGTTACGGTGACTTGACAAGTCACCACTGTTCCCCTTTGCGTGGAGTCTCTTCGCCTAACCAAATGATGTGGTAAAATGCAGTTCTATAAGCCACTCACATCAGATAAAAACAGACACGAAGCTGCTTTGCTTAGCTGACATCAAAACTGCTGAAACCTGCCTTTCTACTTCTGCCTGTAAATGACATCCAAACCCGAGCACACATAGATGAAGTGTTTCAAATACAGCTGGGAAACGTGTTGGCTGACCTGCAGGTGGACACAATCCAGGAGCTCTTGCAATGTTTTAGGCTTGATCCTTTTGCTTCCTCTGTGCAGCTTTATCTTTCTGGGTGCAGCTTCCTCTTCCAAGATAATATCCACATAAATGAACTTGAAGTTTCCTACTTTGTTGTTCAGCATGCCTGTCCATATGCCCATAGGGGTTTTGCAGATGATATCTATAATGTCTCCTTTCTAGAACAATAAAAAAAGCATGCCACTGCTTACACATCTGGTTTGTTAAATGTAGCTTTTCTGCTGTGGACCAAAACCATCACAGACAGCACAGAATCTTAACTAGTCAGTGCAAAGTAACATTAAAATTATCTAGATTCAGCTCCTTTGCTTTTATAAAATCCCAGCAAAATGATTACAGAAAATGGAGGTAGTCCTTATGTCCAAACCTTTGCAAAGGAGAGGTGAGCATAAGCAACTCCTCACCATTTTTGTGCTCCACTTGGTCCCTGAAAAGGGATAGGGTTGCATCAGCATTCAACTTTTGCCCTGAACAGTGGGTATAGCTTTGGTAAAAAGCGAGGGAACCCTGAGGTTATTTTCCAGATATGTACCAACCCATTTACACAATAATCTTATCCAGCATCTCAAGGGTCTTCAAAAACTGATAGCTGAGCTATGTGAAAGGTGGAGTCTTACCCATTTTGCAGTAAAAAACACTGGCTACGTATCTCAAAGGCAATAAAGAACATTTAACTCCCTTAATATCTTCCTGTCTGTCCTTCCTAAAGGACTGACAAATTTTCCCATTATTATTAACAGATCTAAAGGCTTCAGCTCTCCACACTTGTGTATTCACTGACAAATTCACCTTGAGTCCTGTGTGCAGTTTTGGGTGCCACAGTATAAAAGGGATATAAAGCTACTGGAGAGTGTCCAGAGGAGGCCACTAAATTGGTGAAGGGCTTAGAGGGGAAGTGGTATGAGGAGAGGCTGAAGTCGCTTGGTTTGTTCAGCCTGGAGAAGAGGAGACTGAGAAGAGATCTCATTGCAGTCTATAACTTCCTCACAAGGGGAAGAAGAGGGCCAGGTGCTGATCCCTTCTCTCTGACCATTGATAGGACCAGAGGAAATGGCAGGAAGATGTGCCAGGGCAAGTTTAGGTTGGACATTAGGAAAAGGTTCTTCACCCAGAGAGTGGTGGGGTACTAGAACAGGCTCCCCAGGGAGGCAGTCATGGCACCAAGCCATTCAACATTCAAAAAGCATTTGGACAACGCCCTCAGACACATGGTCTGAATCTTGGGATTGTCCTATGCTACGGCATTGCTACTCAATGATCCTTGTGGGTCCCTTCCAACTCACAACATTCTATGATTCTATGATTTTATGAAATGTGTGTGCAGAAAAAGAGTGACAACACAGCTACTTCAGGAGGGATTTTTTGTACAGGTGTTCACAGCCATGCTGTGGGAACTAAGGTCTCAGCTCAGCAAAACAGTCACTCTGAGTAATTCTTACAGAAAAAGGTTCCATTATAAGTCATACTCCCTTCACTGCTTTTTCCCATGACCTCAGAATTGAGTCTTCTCATCTGGGCAGGTACCACAGAACTTATAAAAATGTTGATGGTCTTTAAAGAGCTATTGAACAAATCCCCATGTACACATTTAATTTGGCATTCTGTTACAAAGTTAAAAATCAAACTCAGTTTGTTAAAAATATTTGTTAACAACTCCAAGACTTTTGCATCTTGTCTGATTTCATCAAGAAACTGCAAGTAAAGTGGTCACCCTAGTTTTGGTACAAACCCAAGTATGAAACTGACTGTGTTCCAGTGACCTGGTTTTGTTAGAATAAGCAGCTCAGAGCTGTGAGCACATTTGAAATGTAAACTAAACAAGCATTTGTTTAAAGCTGTATAAGCACATATATCCTACACTCTCATTGAGGGTCAGGTACTTCAGACATGGATGCAGATCAGGATTAGGCAGTGGCTCTAAGCCAAGCTGCTGACACACTTTGAATTCAGATTCAAGATACTGAATTTAGGGGATTTCAACCCTAAGCATTAGTTTATAATTCTAAAATACACCACCTCAGTGACTTAAAAAAGAACCTATGTGAGTCAGCAGATATTTGCCATTTCGTCACCAAACTGTTTTGAAAGAAATGCCCCAGGTTTGGGTGGAAGTGGTGGGCAAATGGTGAAAACTGCAAGTACTGACAGAGCAATGGCTGTAATGTAGGCCAGAGAGGAGGAGAGGGAGACTGCAGTGAGATACAGATGGGTATTTTGTCAAAAAGAAGAGGCTGTGAAGAAGAAGAAAAGATGGTGAAGTGTGAATATAATATAGATATGAAGGTGTTTACAAAGAGGGAAAAGAAAGAAGTCCAGATTACAGATGTAAGTAGTCTGAAGGATGATGATATTGAATGTATCTGTGCATGGAAGGAGAAGAAAAGGGCTGAGCTTTTTTAGTAATGTCCAACTGGGCCCATGTCTGGAGCTCTTTTTTTCTCATTGACCCAGCCTGGAAACCCCTGCCATGTTGTCAGGGTCAGAGAAAAGTCAGAGTTCAAAGGTGTGTTTAAAGAAAAGCTTAATGGAAAGGCAAACTGTTTTCTTTAGAGACTGTTTTCTTTACTCCAGACCTACTATGTGGGAATCAACATGTATTTTACTCTGAGAAAAGCTGTGGTATCCAGGTAGATACCATGATGAAGTACCTACCTGGATTCTATGCCTTAAAAAGCCTCTAGCAGAACTTGCCTTTGCAGCACTGTCTAAACTAAGTCCTTATAGAAGCATCGCAAAACCAGTTTTGTCTTGCTTTTAGTGTTACTTGTGCTTAGCAGTTAAAAATGCATTAGTAAACATGTTCTTCACATGTAAGAAATGCCCCCCTGGCATTCTTACTGGAAAAGCAGAAATCCTCGTGGATATCTTACCTTGATTTTCAGAGAGTCAGTGTCGTAAGGACTTGGTGTGAAGTCAGTGTGAACTTTGGCTCGACCGCAGAAGGGCCCACTGTAAGGGACTTCGTCATCCAACCGGAGGCTGTCCCTGTTGCTGGTTCCATCTGAGCAGCTGGTCACCCCACCTTAAAGAGAGTCAAATTGACAGAGCTCCTACATCAAATGCCCAGACATGCAATTCTGCACAGCAGCTGAGAGGAAAGTGTTCAAAAGCACAGAATTGAGTGTATTCTGTGTGGTACTGACACATTCCAGGAAAAATACATTCAATAAAAAGCATACTACAAGAGACTGAAGAAAAGAAGTAAGAGATCTTTCATTAACATCTTCCCTACAATAATCTTTTTCTGGTGATGATACTAATAGACTACACATTTTACTTACAGACTTTTTGAAATATTACCTCTGCAGATTTATAAAATGCACTCTAAAAGTGTAATTTAGTGAATTAATTCCACTGAACTTCTCCTGTTTGTTCAGAGAAATGAAAACAGGTACTGTAGAGGTTGTTTTATTTCATTACAGAGCTAGCTGAAACATCAAAGGAACCTGCATTGCAGGGGGAAATTTTAATCTTATCAACATTTCTGCCTGTCATTTTATCCAAGTTGAGCAATAAAATATCAGCAGAGTAATTCAAGCAAATTTGAGCAAGGTCTGCAATATCCCATCCAAATATGTCTTTAGATAAGAGCAGCAGTGTGTTGGAAGTAAACTCCCATATACAATTTTCACAAATCACATCATAGAAAATGATCATAAAAATGGTTTTATTTGAGGTGATTGCTTAAGTGCACAGCTCCATCTCAGGGCCAGATTAACTACTAAGTGCAAATGGTCTGGACTGCAACTCAAGTCCCCACTTAGGGCTCACGTGTTGCCTGCAGTGATGGCACAGCAACGTCATCATGGACAGCTACAGCCTGCTGCCCAGCAAATGGCCACAGCAGAGCAACAGGTAGAGAGGTGGAGGAAACTCCACTTCTCATCAGAGTTTCATCTGCCCTCTGACTAGCGTTACCTTGTTGGAGAGTTTTCAGCGGGTTTGAGGAGAAGCAGACTGTGTCTCTCTGCATCATGACCTGAAGCCACCAGGTCAGGTCCCAATCACCCATTATCTGAGAGAGACCTCTCACTTTGTCTGCCTTACATTTGCAGGGCAAAGGATGAAGTCATAGCCACTACCTCTAGAGAGGATGCTTGTGTGGCTGTACCTAGTGATTGCAACTCCGTGGGTACCAGCACCCTAGCAGTGATAACCCCCAAAAAACCGTTTATGGCATACATACCAGCAGCATCCCCTATAATCCATGTTATTTCTTTACTTCAGTTAATATTTCCACTCTTAAAAACACTCAGCTTCTTTCCAGAGGGTGGTATATCTACCCTAGCTGCCATCCGTTTAATCAAATTACACTTCTGTCTGGCAGACTGAAGAGCTCTCTACTATCACATTTTTGATCATCAGCTCTGATACCTCAGACTTAAACAATAACAATATTGATCCAGTGACTGAATAAGAAGTATGGATCTCTTGTACTTACTAGATGAGCTCTGGCCACTGTTCAGACTATAGAGACTTTCCATAGAGTCACTGGCTTTTAAAGAGACTTTCTCAGTGTGTATTCCACCACCAGGATCACTGTCATCTTTTCCTTCTTCATTCTTTAACACAAAAATCAGATGTTAAGCACTAAAAGATGTATTTTAGACAAACTTTTTTTCTTTCTTTCAAATCATCACTGGAGAGTAACTCATCATTACACTTTATTAAGAACCACTCTGTGAGAGAAAGCGTTTTAGAACTTGATGCCTGGTACTAAAAATGCAAAGCACCACCCCTAACATCTTACCATCTTGGAGAAATACCCTGTCTCCTCTCTGCCCCACTCACTTCATTCCAAACCTGCTCAAGCAGTTAAACTCGTTCTTCACCTCAGAAGACTGCAACATACCACAGCAACAACAAAGGCTTGTAACGGGAAATTTGCAGGTAGCCGGGTGAGGTTCCGATTGTGTCAGAGGAGGCAATATAAAGTTTAATTCTGAAAGCACACGATGAAGTGCTGTGTTTTGTGTCTTCTGAACATCTGAACATCACGGGTGCTTGGCAGCAGGCTGGAACCCAAGCCAGGACATTCTGGAGACAGCTTGCACACATGTATGGCATCAGTGTGTTCTAGCACCGTGCTCACCACATTGCCTGATCTACACATTCGCCTCAAAATCCAGTGCATTTCAGAATTAACAGATGCATGTTTCTCTCACAAAATCTAATGGTGCATGAAATTGGCCTCTTGAGTTTATAACATTAAATGACACCTCAGGAATCACAGCCTATTCAGAACAATAAGATCCATATTTCAATCACAGGTAAGTTAGGGCTGATGTAACAACTGAATGAAATAATGGTGAGCTTGCAAAGGAAGGAATTTCTTCAGCAGATTTCATCACATCAATGTGCGTGATATTCTGATGCAACTGAAACATCCTGCAGTACTTGGGATGTTACGTTATATTTGGGGAAATATTAATTATTCATCAATTGGCGGATGAAGTCAAGCAGAGATGACAGTGCATATGTTAAAAGAGAGACCCATACAGGTATGTCTAAGGCATAGCATTGAAATGAAAGACTAGTTTTCAACAAGGACAGTGCTTGTTACATCAGTCAGCAGAATAATCTATAGATTAATCAGTAGGTTGGGATTGATTGTCATAATTTGCTGCAGGAATAAAGAGTATGCTACATGTGTGTCCAACCAGATAATTAATTGAATTTCTGTCATATGAATTGTTGCTGTAAATGTGGAGAAGATAAATGTTGAAATTATGATTTTTCTTTCTTATAATATAAAAATAATGGTTTGCAACCTGTTGTATTTTAGCAAAAAAATGCAAACTAAATGAACGAAATAGGAATCATTGTCTTTGATGTCCAAAACTTCTCTAAAGGTATTGTATGAGACACTATTTTCTACTTGTAAAGTTTCTTATTTATTTTTGATATTGACACATGTGAGATAGGATGCACACTAGCTAGATTTTTTTAGGATGACTAAGTATGACAAGTCCTTTTTCCCTGTGTTTTTAAAAATTTGGAACTCACAACATATTGAGAAAACAGGGTTTGAAGGGTATGAAACATTTTATGGTTTTTTTATGTTAAATAAAGATAGGTTCACTAAGATTAGATAAGGTAAAAGCAGATAAGGCATATGAGTTGTCATGCTCTAGGATGCTGGCTGACCTCTACAAAATGGACTTTGGATGTAATTCTTGTATTGAAAGAAAAATTCTTCTGATGAAGCATTTTGTACAGGTTGAGTATCAACTGCTGATGGGGTTCATCCAATACTCCCTGGAGTCCACATCAGGAAACTGTGATGCTTATACAAATGCTCCTTGATGACAAAGCAAAATTCAGTGATGTAAAACTCCTATGTCTCTCCTGAATCCTTACTGTGTGATGCTTTAATTGTATATATGCATGTGTGTGTATGTTAGCATGCACATGAAAGAAAGGCTGCATACTAAAAGCTGTTTTAATTCAGTATGTGTTACCATGTTTTTATGGATTGTCATAACTGATAACAATTCAAACATGGACAGGAAAAATGCATATAACATTTTTACTTCACATGTATTTTCATCAAACATGAGATTCTTAAGCTGCACTTACCATCTCCTCAGAGAGTGCCTTGATGTACTTTTTGCCCATCTTTTTCTTCATGGTAAGGGAAATAGCTCTCATCTTCTTACCTAAACTCCCTCCATTATTTGCTGTTTTAGTTTGTACTGCATCTCCAATGTCACTTATAGTCTCCAACTCAGATATCTGATTTGAAATAAAAAAGTAAACAAGAACTCACCATGAAAATGAAATTTAGCATAGTGGAATAGGAATTACAGAAAAATATTACGGACACCAATGCAGTTAGGATGACAAAAGTCAGTCATAGCCATTTTCCCGGGGAATCATGTACTTAAACAGGTTTGCAGCACAACACTGTATGTGTGAATGACAGAAAGAAAATATTTTTTATGCTAGAAAATAAGGTTTCCCACTGTTTATTGTCCTTAATCTAAACAAGAATTGAGGGGATTTATGCAGGTTCTTTTTGAAACTTGTATTTTTTTAAAAATTGTATCTTATCTTCCTATCAAAGTACCAAAGTTTAGGTGTGATTCTCTTATTCATTTTGGCAGGTCTTAGTCACCCAGAAAGATCCAGGTACACAAATGAATTTGACACCAGTGCAAAATTTGCACAATAGTTTTCCAATGTTTTTCCATAACTGTTGTGGGAAAGTGAACTCAAGAAAGTAAAACTCTATTATACAGACCTCAGCGGAATCATCTGTCTTTGATATTGAGTGATGCCTGAAACGATCAAAGCTTCCAAAGCTGCTTGTGCGCTGTAAAA
The DNA here is from genome assembly GCF_000700745.2 of Antrostomus carolinensis. Taxonomy (NCBI): domain Eukaryota; kingdom Metazoa; phylum Chordata; class Aves; order Caprimulgiformes; family Caprimulgidae; genus Antrostomus; species Antrostomus carolinensis. Next base: position 78,186 of record NW_010326879.1, on the reverse strand, counting down.
AAAGAGAAGACATAAACTTGACTCACTTGTTTTGTTCTGTTATTAAGACTTAAATACAACTGTCAAGTCACCTGTTTATGTTAAAAATTCCTCCCAGATCAGTGGACCAAGATCTGCTACATCCACCCAGAAACAAACTAGGAAGTGACTATAGGGAAAAAAATTGTGACTGTACAGCCAGAAACAGAAAAGTGAATAAGAGAACTAATACTGCTTCAAATACTAACTAGATCATGGGTATGATTGAGTTCTTCTACATCAGTTTCACATTAATTATGCACAGATATCTATGAGCTACTTCTAGGTAAGATTGCTGACCGTGAGCTTAGGAAAAGTGGGTGTTTTCCACAAATATTATATGAGCTATAGAGTCAATTATGGTGGTGTCAACTGGGGCAATTTATACAGTTTACTTTCACAGCTGGGGACACTCTTTATGGTTCTTTACCAACAGGAATCAGCAAGGACTGCCAAGGATTATGAATATTTTTTTTCCAAAATGCATTGTGGAGGGAGTAACAGAATAATTTCTTCCCAATCCCTCAGTTTGAAAATGTGATTTTTAGACATACAGGGGTACAAATTTTCCCTGTGCCACAGCACATAAGAAAGGCTGCATCACCTGAGCTGTGCATTAAGAGACTGTGAATGGATTGCTTTTACTTCCAGCTAATTTTCACCCTTTCCGTGTGTGGATAATTGGCATGATAAGGAGGGAAGCAGCACAGCAGATTTTTGCAAGAGAGGTCTCACAGAAATGCCTGATTGACATGCCCAGGCAAAACTGACTGTTTGCCCATGGTGGCAAACAACATAAAATTGGCATTGATGACAAGTCAGAAGTCCCTTTAACTGTGGCCTAATAACAGCCAGAATTCAGACATTTATCAACTCTACAGTGTATTTAAGAACTTGTTTTTATATCTTCACCAGTACTCAAAGCTAAATCCAGAATGACTCCTTTTTTCAAAGTTCTTCACTCTTCCATACTAAAAGAAAGTCTTTTAATGTGGCAAGTATCAGATTTCTTGAAGCAGGGTTTACTATTGTATATTATGCAATATCATCTCAGTATATTTCTGAGTATTCAAAATCCTCTCTGGAGGGTAAAAACATAAGTGATTTCAGACTACCTGCTTTTCCTGTATTCATCCATTTACCTTGCCCATGTGATTTCAGCCAAACCAGTCCTTTGCTCCATTGTTATCTTCCCTGCAAGCCACACGAGCCATCTTCTCGTCTCCCTCCAGGTCTCTAAAGCATCCATTGTGCCCACTTCCCCTGACATCTCCAGCTACCTCCTTGCACTCTCCATTCAGGAACACCACAAGCCTCAAAAGGGCCTGCAAGCTCCTGGCTCTGCTCTGCCATCAAAACTTTACAAACATCTCTACCAGGTAAGAGTTCTCAAGAAGTTGCCTTAGAGCCAACTGAGGTAGACCATCCTTTGAGCAACAAAAGAGGAGGAGGTTGCCTGCCTTCACTTTGCAGATGTACTTAATGCCAACATGAACCTGCTTCCAGCCAGGAGAAGGCAAGGAGAAATCTCTCGGTGATGGTAAGAAGAGTAGAACTGCCCAAACACCAAGCGCTGCAGGGAATGCTGCCCTTGCTGTGCCTGCCCTCCAGCTCCCTACCCAGGCAGCAGGGTTAGTAAGGTTGCGGGAGTGCCATCCTCTAGAAAGCTGGAAAACTAAAGACCTGTTTGAGCTGAGACCTAAGTAACAACTTCAGCTGCTGGTGAGCTTCTGAGTGCTGGTGCCTGTACCTGTTCTGCTCACAGCTACCAAGCTGCTGTTTGCTGCTCTGACTCCTCACGTTCTCCTCTCCTGGCAGCAGTTAGTCCTCTGCAGGACTCATCAGTAACAGCATCAGGCTCCTGATGCTGCACAGGGTGGCAAGGTGGCATCCGGGCTTTGCAACTGTCATCTTAAGGAAGTGAGTTCATCAAAGTGATACCAGCTACATGGAGCACACACGTACCTCTCCTGGGTGTTTTCATCCAGGAAGGACCCCATCTTATTCTGTCCCTGCTCATAAATCACAGGGTTATTATCCGTGTTATCACCTTTATCTCTTACACACAGTCACTTTTAAACTAAAAATAGTTTGTGGAGGGGGGGGAGGGAAAGACAAAGAAAAGCTATGGGAGACCGTATGCAAATACTTTGTCTTAAAGTCTCAATTTGAGAAGAAAATCAGCATCCCTGGGAACACAACTGAAAAGAAAAGCTCCTTGCTGTTTCATTTCCCCGTTTTTCCATATTTATTTATCAACCAGTTCCCTGCCTCCAAAAAAAAAAAAAAAAAAAAAGAAAAGAAAAGAAAACAATTAATGTGGACATAGCAGTGGGAAAGGCCTGAGCACAGCCTGATGGAAGAGAAAAGTGTACCCGCCTTTTGAGTCTATGTTCTAGCCACTGCAGCTCAAGAGAAAGAGAAACAATTTTTTTCACTACATTTCTGGGCACATCTAACCTGAAAAATATTTCCAGACAAAGGTTATTTGAAGAAGCTGACCCAGATTTGTGAATATTTTTGGACGAGTAAAATGACATTTACTATTCACTGAGGGGGAAAAAAAAAGAAAGAAAAAATCACGTCTTTCCTCTTAATTGATTGTAATCGCTCAGAAAATCTCTGTTGGCTAAACATTGTCGTTTATTTGTTTTTATCCTGTGAAATGAAAAGGACAATTTGGATTGTACACTTTAATTTTATCTAAAATTCCCATAAAGAGCATTGCTATTAAGTAGATGAACAATACCCTGTGACAAGGGGTTAGCTCAATAGTATGATATAAAAACACAGCCCCAAGGATTATGGTTCTATTAGACGGGATTAACACCTTTCACTGGCTTGTCAACCTAGCCAAATGTGCCCTGCAGCATGGAGCAGGAGGGATAGAAAGAGGGAGGCTGGGATTCACAGCAATATTGGGGAAGTATAAAATAGTCTCACACAGTGATCTCTAAGCATACAGTGACCTTTCTGTTGCATTCAATCACTTCAAGATGTCTAGTAGGAATCGCTGTATATTAAAGTGCAGATGTGCTGCAAATACTTTAAAAGGAACAAGAGGAAAAACATTGTTTATTGTTGGACTTACCTATAAACAGCTTGAGCACAGGGAAATCAGTTACTCTTTTTTGACCCTTGAAACAACCTCATATGCTACATGTGCAGGAGCCTTGGGCTATTTTGTAGTGCAGTTCAATGTTGCTTCATCCTTATTAAATATTAATAAGGGTTACAGGATGATTTCCACTTTTCTAGATAATAGTCTTGTTGCACTGGAGAGCACTAAATAGGGCTGCTTCAGCAATTCTCTATACTAACTTTTTCCATTAAGTAATCAATAGCTACCACCTTTTAAAAATGTATTCAACCCCATTATACTGATAACGAAAAGCAGATTTAGGAGCTCTGGGCTGCAAGGGGAACAGGACTATTACTTTCAGCAGTGTCAGTCACTGCATTAGTGTCAGGGAACACCTACTTTGTGAAGATACAGACAGACCTTATTTCCAGGTGAAGGGAAGCTTTTAAAGTAAATGCAAAGCTACTAGCAGAAAATATGCTATTGACTTTTGATACGAGGATTCAACATCCTATAAAGTTAAGTGAATTTTTCTGGCTGGATTCATGCAAGACCTACCAATGGATACGTTAAACAAATATGAATGTGCTCAGTAAAATCTAATGGAGGCATGGGCAGGGGATAAATGCTTTTATTTTCCCACACAAGGACCAATGAAATAATTCCTACAAATCAATGCATTAACTTTCACCCCTTCCCCTTTGGTATACCAAATTAGCATAACAGAAAATAATCACAGAATCACAGAATCACAGAATATTAGGGATTGGAAGGGACCTCAAAAGATCATCTAGTCCAATCCCCCTGCCAAAGCAGGAACCTAAATGAAATTACACAGGAAGGCGTCCAGGCGGGTCTTGAATGTCTCCAGAGAAGGAGACTCCACAACCTCCCTGGGCAGCCTGTTCCAGTGCTCCGTCACCCTCACCGTAAAGAAGTTTTTTCTCAAGTTTAAGCGGAACCTCCTGTGTTCCAGCTCACACCCACTGCCCCTTGTCCTACCATTGGGCATCACTGAGAAGAGCCTGGCTCCATCCTCATGACATTCACCCTTAACGTATTTGTAAACATTAATTAGGTGTCCCCTCAGTCTCCTCTTCTCCAAGCTAAAGAGACCCAGCTCCCTCAGCCTTTCCTCATAAGGGAGATGCTCCACTCCCTTAATCATCTTGGTGGCTCTGTGCTGGACTCAAGCAGTTCCCTGTCCTTCTTGAACTGTGGGGCCCAGAACTGGACACAATATTCCAGATGTGGCCTCACCAGGGCAGAGTAGAGGGGGAAAATAACAAAGATAGTTTTAAGTATTTAAAATCCTTCTTCCATCTTTGCCTATATCTTCCATTACCTGAAATCCAGGAACTTTAAAGGATCATTTTAAAGGGGTAAGTGCTATGTAACTGCTGTTTATTTTAATTTGGACAGTCTGCAGTTGGTGATCTGGTTTGCCTGCAAATAGCCTATTATTTTCCCCAGAAAATGGTACGGTATACAATTAGAAAAACAACAACAAAAAAGGGTTCTGCACTCTGTGTCTTTCTGTTATAAAACATACTTCCCTTGTAGGGCATATCATAGGAGACATGAGTTAGTTCTTATGATAAACTAGTCAGAGCTTCTCCATATCTCAAGACAACCTTTGAGCCAAAACTTACAGAAGTTGTTCTGCTCAATAATAATTATGGTTGATATTCATCTCATATTTTCCCTTGGACAATTCACACTGCACAGGGAACTAGTTCCCTGCTGTGAGAAATTCTGGTCCATTATGTGTTGCTTCAAGTCCTATTTGAAATAGCTTTTAAGTCCAGCATGACACAATAGCTTTGTACTGACCCTCTCACACAAGTAAATCTTCGAATTCCTCCATGCATTTTTATTTTTAGCTTCCATTCATCCTTAGACTACCCAAACCACGTAAGCTGTATAGGGGCAAATGCAGTCACTGAGAGTAACAAAAAGGGAGCTCAGCATGTTGCCCAATTTCCTCGCCTGTCACAGACACTTGTATTCTTCCCTCTCTGCTTGGAAGAAGCCACAGCAGCTCCCAAGAGGACAGTCTGTGCTTGCTGCTTTGATCAATGGAGATAAGCGGAGCTCAGGATTTGATTAATTTCTTTGGTTCTCTGATACTCGTAGTCCCTTCAGAAGGAGGAGACTACTCTGAGGATGAAATTAAGAGCTACTAAAGCAAGGATGAACATTGTCACTCTGCTAGCTTATCTTCTTGCATAGGTAATCAAAGAAATGGTCTACTTTCCCAGAAGGCAAGATAGCAATTTTTAGCTTTTGGGATGTTCTGTGAAAAAAACAACAACAAACCCCCCCTCACTTCTGTATAAAGGATAAGAATTTTTATACAAGATTCAGTAACTCTCCAGAGTGATACAGAAGTAAAAAAACCCAGAAGACACCGTGACCTCCCTAGCTCAGGGATTTTTTCCTGTTTACACATTAGTTACATATATAGAACTTCTGACCACTAACCAAGCTATTAATGTAACATTATAACCCACATGAAACATGGCCTAAACCTTGTACTTCACCAGTGAAAAGCAGTAAAAAAGCTACAGCTTGTTCTTGCTAACTTAAATAGGGCAATCTACTGAAATGACATTTTTAACTGATTTAAAAATGACTCTATAAAAGACTGGTTGTTATCATGGTCTGGTGTTCAGTAATGGCATGGAGGTGAGGAGAGAAAGGAGCAAAGTGGTCTTTGAACAAAAATGTTACTGTGAAGCATCAGCCCAACACCCTGATTTTAATAACTAAAGGGAAAAGCTGTATAAAATAATGAGTTAATCATACTTAACACTTGTCCAGGTCAACAAACTCTGTTCTCTAAACACTGAGCAGCTGTTTTATCAGTACTTCTATCTAGTACCAGCCTTGGTCTCCCAAGCCTGAATGAATGCTGACACAAAGTACGTAGCTCCCGATAACCCAGCCTGCCCATCAGAGTTTCCACTAGGAACTCGATTCTCCAGTGCTTTCGAAGGGCACCTCATGCAGGGCAGGTACTTACGAAGATGAGAGCAAGGGGGAAGTTACCATTCATGAGGTTAAAAAAGGGCAAGGTGGTTTGCAAGATCTGTAAGTCTTCCTCAGGAAGAGGTAAGCCATATAGGAAGTCTGAGCAAAAAGGCAATTTCATCTGGAAAAAATGTGCTGTGTTGATTAAACAAGGTTGTGAGGAACTAAATACAGAAGTAATTTAAGAAATGCCAGTCTTAACACTGAGAAAGTTTTTGTTGCAAAATGTGCAAGGGGGGGAGGACGTGACTCCTCTTCCTTTAAGTGCACGTTAACCCTGAATGTTGAGCACCATTGTTCCTGGCCAGTTGCTGCAGAGCGCTCTCAGTTCCCAGTGAGAAAAGTCACTCCAAGTGCTCCTCTGGCAGTCTGTCCAATTCTGGGAGTGTGCACACAGGTATTTGCAATAATTATGTAATTAAGACTTTATTATTTATATGACATTTAATTAAAAGTGACTTTCAGTGGCACACAAAACCATGAAAAGAAAATGACTTTAAAAGAAGGTTAAGGATGTGTGACAAACTCAGAAGAGCTATGAAAATGACAGTTAAGGACTTGGCATGATGTGCACATTTACCTCCCTGCTATTCTTTTTTATCCTTCATTTATACATGGGCAGAAACATTGAGGGACAAGCCTGGAAATCCACCCTCCACAGACCCGTGATTGCAGTAAAGGGGAGCGCTGTCTGAATAAAGACTGGTTAAACACTACGTAAGCATTGGAAGCTTTGATCTTTAATCTCTTAAATACCAATGTCTTTCCTCTCCTGAAACTTTCTCCTCTCTGAACTAGATGAATTCACAGAAAAATTATCATATTTTAAAAATGAATCACCTTGCTTCAATTAAAGTCCTTCCCCTTTATATTAATGCTGTGTATTATCTACGCCCTGTCTTGCAGGGTTCAGCTAGATTTCTCATGTGAGAGAAGTTACTCACATATGTGTTTGCAGGCTTTAAGTGAAGACAAAAATATATATGCCCAAAGATGAGCTGAGAAGCTTGTAGTCCCCAGGGGCTCAGTTGTAAAGAGAGCCCCTTGCCTGTCCAGCAGATACGGAGAGGGGCAGCCAGCGTACTCCCCCAGAGGAGGTGGGAACACGGCTACCATGAATGCTGTGATGAGAGAACAGATGCGGTGATAAGGAGCGTATTGCCTCGTTGTGCTATACATAGACTGCATGCAGGAGAGCACAGGGGAACACAGCATGTCTGAGGGCTTTGCTGTTCCTTTTGGCAAGCCTGAGAAGCAGCCACAGCTGGCAACTGCAGCACACCCGCCTGCCTGCCCTAGAGAGGAGCAGCAGGGGATAGGCAGAAAATACTCCTGCCTGGTATGACGGGGTTTTGGTCAGAGCCTCTGTGACCCAACCGTTGTACCACAGCCATACAAGATCCTTTACAGGGGTTATTTTGACGGCAGTGAGATCCTCCTTGACTATCTTACTCTTCATTCATGCATGACATGGAAGCTGGTTCTGCTCCCAGGGAGTCACTGAGAATGAAAGGCAGCTTCTGCATTCATTGCTAGGGAGAGGCACGTTTTCAGTGGAAGGTGTTCCTTCAAATGACCTTTCAGAGGGAAACAGGATTAAAAAATAACCTCTAAGTCATGATTACATCTGACCATCCCAAAAGCTCATTTGGTTTTTCTGAAGAGTAAGCAAACTTTAGAAAACCCTTATACAAGTTTTACTACCATCATGCAGTCTTATCCTTGACAACAGGTAACAACCAACAATAAGCTAATTCTAAGAAACTTGGATGAGGAGGGAGAAAGAGAGTTAGTTTTTATTACTTTTAAATGAGTGTTTGATACATCATGTTGGTTCCCCTGATTAATGTTCACAGCAAACTCAGCCATTGGAGTTGTAATGTTTCTGCAAGCTTCCCCACAGCAAAGCTTAGCCATTAATTCAGTGGCATATGTCAGCTCAGCAGAGCAAGGTCACTCTTCTCTTTCAAGGGGAACCTTTTTAGAAATAATAAAACTGACAGAAAGTTCTTTTTTGCATGCTTTATGTCACCTGAGGTTGAGTGCTGCAGTTAATATCACAGAGCTTATAAACATTCCCATCTTCAGCAGTCTCCAACCCCACTGGGCTCTTGGAACCTCAACTTTTTTTCTTTTTTTAAAGTAATATAGTGACAGCTTTATATAGGGTAGATATACAGTATGTAATCCTAAATGAGTAAAAATTGAACAAATCTTTTCTTAGGTTTTTTAGAGGAGAAATTTTGGAAGGCACTAAGAGACTGCTGACACTGCAGTATGGATTTAGGATCTCAGTACTTAGAGAAAAAGATGTAGGATTAGGGACATTGTCCCCATGGATGCTTACACCTTTGACTAAAAGAGAGGAAATTTTAAAATGCCACTGGTCCACCTTATTTCCATTTCACTGTTAACTGAGTCTGGAGGCTGGAAATCTCTGTAGGCATGTGATGTAAAGAGAACACAAAGTTAATTGATCTATTTGTGGAATAATTTTGAACTTGTAAGTAAATAAAGATGTGTTAGTCATCTGTTATGATAACTAATTGGGACTGGAACTTATTTATTGGGATACAAATATTATGGAACATGATAAGCAAACTAACTAGCTGAAGAATAAGATACAAACCATAGGCCAATTTTTTCCCCCTCATTATCTCCTTTCAGACATCCTGACTACACTTGATTAATGAAGTTGTTGTGAGATCAGCTGAAATTACCTTAATGGAGATGCACTACAGTAGAGAAGCAAAATTCAGTGCAGTATTTATCATCAGTCACTGTGAATTTTAGTGTTTCATCAAATCTATATGTCCATTTATTTACCTTACTTTTATCTTGGAAAACAACAACAAAAAGACTGTACTCGTTAGAGTGGGTTAACTTTTGACTTTTTAAAAACTGTGACCAGTGTCACCATTTTGTCCCCTTCGTGTATCCTCCTTTGTCAGAAGGCTGAGTTTCAATGTTGGCTTATTGCCATCCGCAGGCCAAAGTTATCCTTATTGTCCAGTTGAGGTAAGCACATGTGGCACTTCATTGCAGCCTTGCAGGCTTCAAAAATTGGACATGCTTGCACAACATATGCCTGGGAATCTAAAATATGCTCCTTGGATATTTGAACTCATAAATTCAATAAGCTTTTGGTTTTTGACCAGTATGGAAGCTGGAAGAAGCTTTCCAGCTCAAGGTTTCTCTGCGATTCAGCACTGTGTAATAATACTTCTTAATGAAGAAGTTATGATGTGTTAAATTCTGAGTTTTCTTTATAGCATAAGTTCTATAACTGCAATTCCAGGAAAAAAACCCAATTGTCTGAAGACAAGATAGCATCCTGATTCTGTTCAGGTCACTCTTCTACCGGAAAGGAATGTAACAGCTCACAAGGGTACTGGGCACAGCAAATGGTACTAGTCTAGCGTGGGCACATCAATTCCTCTTTCTCCATTCAATCATCTCTGTGGCACGGGGTTATTGTGATCACAGCTCAGTGGAAAGTTACAGTTTCATCTCATGAAAAACAAATGTACCAGATGCTTGAAGTGTGTTTTCATTCTGACACATGACAAAATTGAGACTGAGCTTTTAACCCCTCCCCTGCTCCTGCAACGTCCGTGAAAACCACGTATAGTTGAGAGACACTCACCAATGAGATGACAATACCAAGGCACAGGACAGCAGTGAAGGCTTTGAGGGGTTCTTTGAACCGAAAATTCAAAGTCATACTCCAAATCCTGCTTAAATCTGGCCTATCACTGCAAAGGGGATTGTGCTAGCTACAAGGTTTTAAGCTTTCATGAACAGGTAAGATCATGTTGCCTCTTCCCATTCCTTTAGATACTAACTAAAATCCCAAACACATAGTTTCCAAACATTTTACCACAATTACCAAGAGACATTAATCAAGCAAATACAGATTTCATTATAGAGGCAGGAATAAAATAACAGAAACAACATAGTAGACAATATCAGAAGAACCTTGAGAATATATTTGAGACTAGAACTGAATGCCCGCTTTACCATCATCAGTCATTTCATGCACCTTCTACACAGGCTTTGAGCTGTTTGCCCATCAGTGAACCATGTCTCCTTTCCAGCTCTGTGAAGCAATTTTTGGACTTAACATCTGATCTCAAAAAAAGAGGCAGACAGACAGATGTATAAGAGAAAAACAGTGCAGCTGTGGTGAGTGAAAGCAATTCATGAGTGGTAAAGCTCAGCATCTGCTTTGCAGAGGTGAAGGCAGCAGAGAGTCATGCTGCATGCGCTCCTCCAGCCATCTTGGCCACTTTGTCATCTCATCTTCACACATCTGCTTTTGGCTGTGCTGTTGCTAAGTGAAGTTGATTTCTTTATCTCATGGCTGCAGGCCACCAGTGGCAAAGCTCCATCTCTATCTCAAACATAATGTTAGAGGGAAGACATGAAACTGCACCATAGCTTTTTGATGCTTTCTGGTTGAACAGCACTCCTCTAGTGCATCTCTTCTCCCTGAAGAAGCCATAAGAAACACTGCAGAAAAAACGAAAGCCAAGTACTCAAGTATTCCAGTAGCCTCATGTCTCACTTGCTTTTCAACATACCTGAAAGAACAGCAAATGTACCGTACCTTCTGAATGAGGTCAGTATGACCAACTAGAGGAACTTAAAACTTCCTATGGTTCTCAAGGAAGTAACCATTCAGCATCCTACAGAAACCAAGTACAGGCATGTGAGGTTGTTTGGTTGTTCTTGTGAAGATGATAAAAGAGATGAAGACATAAGAGGTTAGGAAAGGGAGTAAAACTCCATCCAGAAGACACAATGGTTGGAAACAGTAGCTAGTGGATCACTAGCTCTTCTCTCCAGAGAAAGCTTGTCAGCCTCAGTGCTGGGTCATGGTTAGAGATGACAGACACTTTGCTGTCAACATTCAGCTTACCAGAAAGATTCCAATAGATGTTACAAATGACAATTAAGCAATTTGAAGACTGTGTACAGTGAAGTTATTATCCAGCTTCCTGTATATCCATGGAATAAACAGAAGAGGTATGGGGAAAAAAGTGGCAGTATGGTATATAATAGGTATAGTCAAAGAACTACCTTCCCTGAAGGGGTTAAAAATTTCCATATTTTCCCTAGGCTGGAATTTCAGCCTCAAGTTTGGGAAGAAGAAAAAAAGTAAGAACATACTCTTGAGTGCACTATAAGTGGAATAAGGTATAAAAAGCTAGAAAGGTAAGAGCAAGCAGGTATACAGGAGAAATGCCACTTGGGAAAAAAGTAGGTGGTCATTCATCTTCCTATGGAATATCAACACACGTGGAACACACCTTCATCTGATACACAAACCAAAGTTTTCCATTAGGATGGATTAAAGGATATATGACTTGCTAAATATTCACAGCATATATAACCTGTAGCCTGGTGCCAAGCAGCAAAATATCTAGCAAAAACACTGACTTTGCTAATTTGTGGAAGAGATTATAACTGTTTTGAACTGAAGTTACTCTGCTGTCTCTGTGGCTAACTTTCAGAAAATAAAGGTTAAGGGTTATTGTGATTACAGAAGCCCAGAAGACTGACTTTTTCCTTCTCTGGAGTGGGTATTGTCTGGGGTTTCTGCCCACACAACAAGGTGTTGATTCTTCTGGCTGAAGTGTTTGTAGCCACCCACAAATTGCTTATACAAGCTGACCAGCGATGGCTTTCTAACTACTTCAGTCTGGATTTATGTTATCACACAGATTACTAGAAGAGTTGAAATTTACAGAAAACTGAGGGTGACATCCTCTGCCTGTCCTGCCTGTACATAGTCATTGCTTTTTTCCAGCAACAACAGATATCCTGGCCAACGTTTAATTTGTGATATTTTGAGTTTCCTAGAAGTGCAATATTGAAGTAAGTCAACTGCTCTATAAAGCTAATTTAAGAATTAGAAGGCAGCTAATGCTGATTTATGTCACCTTGGTAGTTATGCTACAGTATTTACCAGGGAGTACAGTTATAAATGGTATGGTTGGTAGTCTGGTTTCAAAAAATGGCTGAAGAAGATGGTTCAGCCATACTTATTGAAATGCTCTTGCTTGCTTTGGAAAAGCAAACAAAGAATCAAACTGGATTTGTTACTCTAAGCAAAATGAATATAAATGTGAAAATATTCCATTCAGGAAATTTGCTCTTACTTGTTTTGAAATATTCTGCTATTAAGGAAATAAGTTTGGCTAGTAAAGGAAAACCAAGACAGGGAAGAAATAAGAAATTACCTGTAGTTTGTGTAAAGTTGTTTAAAATTTAAAAGGTGCTGTGATCGAGGGAACACACAAAAGAGGCCAGGACTGGACCAAGCCACAGACGTAATTTTTTCCTTTGGCATGAGCTAGTCAAGAATTGTGTGATCCCTCAATAAGCCTGTATGCTGATCTGAGCACCATGATGTGGAATCTGGTCATCCTGATCAGCCTTCTGGCAGGGGGCAGGATAGAGATGGCTGTTCTTTCCCCACAAAGACTCTGGACCCTTACTTTCTGATGAGAAAAAAAAACTCCTCAAATTTCAAGACCTTACTAGAAGAGATATGCTAACATATATGTTAAGGCACAACTTTCAGAAACTGCTATTGAAAAAAAAAATGGCTGATGATCAAGAATCAAGATTATAATATTAATGAAGGAAAAATACCAGAGATAAGAGAAGCAGTAATATGATTGTAGAGCATTCCACTCACACAAGAAAAATAACCTAAGGTTAACTCTAACCTTGTTCTATTTTTTTTTATAAAATCCAAGGGAGACAGGAAACACCTCCTGAAGTGTCACCTGCAATCCCTTTTTTCCTCATCTACACATACATGGCTATTGCAAGTATCATTTTTATCCTTTTTTTTTCTCTGAACTCTCCCTGATAAAAGCCCACAGGTATTTCCACTGTAAACCAGGTCCTTAAAGCTACTTCCCAGATGTTGTCATCCATATCTGCTTATTTAACAGAGTTCAAATGGATTTTGACAAACAGTCTTTCTTCAAGAGGCAATGCAGTAAAGACCTTTAATGACAGAACTATGTGTCATCTTTGCCTATAAGCATAAATTTGCACAGCGGGCAGTACGGTGAAAACAGCTTATCATCAACTCATCACCTCTCATCATTGTTAGAATGAAATGCAAATGGAAACGAACATCACTTCAGTCATGGTTGTGAAAATTAGCATCTGTGACATTAGCAGTAGCTCATTTATTATGCACTCAAAATTTCAGGGGGAAAAAAAGAATATAAAACTTGCTATTTTCAGAACTCTACCAGTCTTTACCTTTGAAATAAAATCAAAATCCTCAGCTTTCCCCACTCAAGGATAAATCCTAGTTAATATTCATTAACACTGAGCAATCTCTTCACTGCAGATCTTGTCCTACAGAAGATCTAATTACGTCTTGAATTATTTTTCGTGTTTAGATTTGCTGTACCTATTTTTTATTTTCTTTTCTTTAATAAGTATTCCCCACTGGAGAGTCACAAGCCACTGTCTAAGAAAAAAAGCAGGACCAAAAAACTTGCTTATAGCATCTGTCTGCACTAAAGGCTCCATTTAGGCAAGTGATAAACTTTACTCAGATGACAAATCCCATTGAAATCCCAATGAGATCACAGCTATTTTACTCATTTAAGTGTTTTCAGAATCAAGATCAGGCCTTCTGTGAAGAACATATAAAAAGGGGAAATTCTGGCCTCAATTCTACAGAAAAATTGTGCATTGATTTCTGTGGAGGCAAGGTTTCATTTAAAGCTTATAAAAAGGAAAATTATTGGTTTTAAATAGTACTAGGGAACAAAACTGCACATTAAAATATTTCCTCCCATTGGATTTGCCACTATTTCCTCATAAACCTGAAAATGTATAATAGTTTATCACCTAAGTAAGTGAATATTGATTTAATTAGAAGCTTCAACTTATTTTTGCCTAAACAAAATGGACAGTCATTGACCCTGAATTGTCGTACACACCATTAGTAAGATAAGTTTCAAGGACCAAGCACGTTTGGAAGCAGAACAAGGAAACAAAAATGTCTCAAACCTTTAGCATAAACACAGATCAAGTGGCATGTAGAATGACACAAGAATTCCTTCAGTCAAGCCAGAAAAAATGACACAAAGTTGTCTTTGCTTCAGCTTGAAATAAAGCCAAGAAAAATCAGGCAGTTCTCAAGTTTGCTGCATCCGTAGGAATTTGAGAGGATATGGTGCCACCTGAAGCATATACAAAAGAGAAGACTAGTTCCTGTATAATTTCTTAGAATGTTTTTTCTTACCATCTTTCTAAATCTGCTTCATGTCACTCTGCAGATACAGTGATATCTCTAACGTCATAAGGACCAAGAGGCTAAAATCCATGGGATTTTAGGGGTCTTTCCTTCATCCTCTAAGTCAACTTCTCTCCTTCTCTCCAGCTCTCTAAGGGGTGGTCGGACAAACTGCACAAACTCACAGCTGAAACACATCTAGTAGAAGCATCCTTCCCCCCTCTTGCTATAGTACTTTCCTGCTCTGCAACTAAAGCTCCAGCAATGTAGGAGACACATGGGCTCCCTGCAGTAAGCTGACAGAGCAGAGGCTGACTCCAACCATCAACATGACCATGAACCTCAGGGCTAGATTCAAGACCTAGTTTGTTTGACCTCACTTGCCCACAAACAATATTGCAACTCAGAACATCTACACTATATAAACCAAGCCATTTCTCATCTGACAGAAAAGTGGGGCAAGTGAGGACTGAAAGGAAGCGCTGACAGAGAGCTGCTGCCTCTTGGTGGATGGGATGCAGAGGCTCTGTTGTGATAGGAAGTCATTTAAGGTCCTGGATAGATAGACAGGTTAAATTAGACAGGCTTGAAATAGAGAGCTTAGCCCTTCATTGGTTGAATTTCTTCAATATTAAGCAGGGTATTTTTAAGCCTTAGGACTTTTCCTTTATAGTTCAGCTACCTGGGTCCTCAGCTGATGTACAATGTTGTACAGTTCCATGGCAGTTCCACGATAAACAGTGGCAAAGGATCAGAATCCTTCCAGTATCTCTTTTGAAAATGTTTTTCTCACATTTCTCTCCTGTTTCTCTCCCCATTTTCTCTGGGATGATACCAGATGTACATTTTTTTTTTTCCTAACAATGAATGTTTATTTACATAGTTTACAAAGAATGTGTTCAATAGTTATATGCATATCCATGCACATGCAAAAGCTGCCAGATATGCAAAGAAGTTATTAGCATGACTGCAGGACTACAGAAATCCTGCTGTATAATGAAAAAACTGCAACACTACATATGGCATAGTATCAACCTTTTCATAGCAAACACTGAGAGCTGTAAGATGCTGCTTTTTGTCTGTGTAACACCTAGCACAACTGCAGAAGTCCCTTAAGCACCACGGTAATAAATAAATTAAAGTGACTGGATTGTACATAGAGAACTGGCAGTTAGATACTGAAAATCTGTATTACTCCTGCATTGTTCATTGACCTGCTCACCACTACTAGAGGCTTTATACAGGAACAGTGAATTGCTTTGAGAAGGGTTTTAACTCCAGCTTTGCATGATATTCCTTCATCTTTATCAAAAGGTATAACTGCATGCTGATATTCTTCATATTTGAAAGTAATAAAACCAAAAGATAAGAAGAAAATCATGGTGAAACACTTGAATTAATGCACAGAAGTTCATCCCATTGTGATAAAGACAACTAGTCAGTGTGGTTAAGATTCATTTATCTAAAAAGGTCTTTTTCAGTGTCCTCTTTGAGGGTCAAAGGTAGCAAATGTGATTTTCACTTAACACTCAAGATCTTATGGCTCTTCCATAAGTCCCATGTCAGCCCTGTGTGGATGTGTTGGACACACTAGGACATCTAAGCTGCCTAAAAGCAAAGTGAGGTAGCCCAAGACCTCCACAGTGATATCGGCATCCTGCCTTGTGAGCATAAGGAGGTAACAAATGTTGCCTTTGCAGAGCAGGGAGAGCCAGGAAATGATCTAGGGAAGTAGCTTGTGAAATCCTGTAACTTCTGTCAGGAGGTAAGGACCTGTGCCCCATGTTACCCAATTTAGTATTAAGCAACTTAAGTATTTGCGTTGCTTCTACAAGGCGTGTTTCAAAACATGCTACAACAAGCTAAGATTTCTTTTCCACGTGACATGGAGCTGTCTTCTCCTGTGCCCTTTTTGTGAATAGCATGTTCAGCAAATACATTTTTGTCATGGAAAGTTTGCAGAATTCTGTGCAAAAACGGTAGTACAGTAGGTGGAGTGTTTCAAAGCACACTACCGAGGCAGAAAGACATCCTGAGCCATTTCACCAAGACCTTTCCATTTTTGTAAACATTTACAATAAGACAAAGTCAGCACAGCAAAATCAGCAGGTTTGACACTCAGTCAGACTCAGTCCCTGCTTTGCATGTATGGTGAATCAAATCAGAGAATCATAGAATGGTTTGGGTTGGTAGGGATCTTTAAAGGTTGCCTAGTCCAACCCCTCTGCAGTGAGCAGGAACATCAACCAGATCAGGTTGCTCAGAGTCCTGTTTAACCTGACCTTGAATGTTTCTAGGGGTGAGGCATCTACCACCTCTCTGAGCAACCTGTTCCAGTACCATTTTATATAGATATTTTTACATATATATGTGTGTGTATATATATATATATATATGTATATTTTTATATATATATATTTAAGAAGCCACAATGCCAGCATTTTAATAGCATGAGGTGCATTCACAAATGAATAACTAACTGTAGAAAAAATAAAATAAAAATCAGACTGTTGCTAAGAAATATCTTCTTCTGGAAGAAGGAAGTGACCAAAACTGTCTTTTGCAAATATTTAACAGACAGGAAAACAAAGCCCATTCACAGCATCTCTCGTGGTCATTTCTTGCTTAACATATAATGGAATTAGGTATTAACTATACTTCTTCCGTGTCATTAAAAACCAGTATTATGATTGGACAAAAGAAAATACATACCATACCAACTTGTGAAATGCTTAGAAAAACATTAAAATTGTTTCAAATCAATGGAAAAAACATTAATTTTAATTGTTAACGAGTCATTATCTAAAACTGCAAGTGCAATACACAAAAGCTGATGCTGTGTAAAACTAGAAGACATTCTTTTGAATACTTTCTGCAATAATCTTTTAGAACGCACTAAGTGAGGTGTATTCCCAAATAATGAGAAGATGGGTTTGTAAACTAGGAGACACTGAGTTACTGAGAGCAGAGATATACTAAAAGGCTTTTCTAATCTCTTAGTTAAATTTTCAGCATGGATAAATTGAGGTAGAAATGGATACCGAAGTGCTCAGGTCTATCAGTAGCCATTTCTCTTCATGCTTACAATACACTTGCAATGGTCATTTTGCACCCAGTCCAGGGCCTGAAAACAAATTTCTAGCACAGGACACATCCTTATGCATGTTGCAAAACTCTCATTTTCTTTCTTGCAATTCCAGATTGTGGAATGTGTGCAGTGTAGCACATTATCAATTTGTCCAGAGTATTTATTTCAGGCTGAATGCATAATTATTTCCAGAAAAGTGAAGATGACAAACAATGATTGCCAAGTACCCTCTCCTCCTTTGGTTATGGTGATGTAGAAGTAAATTTATTAAAATAAGGAACTAATTTAATAGCTTTTCTGATTCTTTACTGATTCTCTCACTCTTTCGTGGGGCATCATGAGGTTATCACAGCTGAAAAGGAAAGAGGGGATTTTTGTGAGCCCCTCTGTTAGAATACTGATGCAGACCATATAACAATAGACAAAGTCCAGTACCAGGACTCTTTAGCACAGCTATACCAGCTTCACAATGATGATCCTTTGAATTGGATCTTATAAAGTGTGTATATATAAATAGATTCCTGAGATTACAGCACTAAGGCATTTGCTAGCACGCTGGGAAATCCTCAAGCTAGGATTTAAAAGGAAATCTTCCTTTTAAAGAGCGTTAAGAATTCCTGTTATTATCCATTGACAATAAAAATTAAACATTCTTACCTTTGGCTTTTGACTTTTCTCCTTATCAGACACGTTAGATGGTTTTCTCTTCAACATTTTAAATTCACGTTTATCCAGATGACATGCAACTGCTACTACCTTGTAACCAAACTAAATACAACAAAGTGTACTACACAAGCACACATTGGTTATGCAGTTCCTTATTCTATCAGGATGTGACTTCACGCAGCTGCTTGGTGACATGTGTGAGTGAGCTGAAATCTTCATTTGGGGAGGGAGTGAGGAAGAAGGGGAGGAAGTGACAGGGGAAAGAAAGAAAGAAAGAAAGAGGTGCACTAAGGAGATTAATTGAAAATGAGGACAGGATACAGAGTGAGAAATGTTTTAAAACTTATCTTCTTCTGAGTCACCATCAGGCCTCAGTAAGACTTTGGACAACCTCAAGAAAATTGTCCTCTTTTCCTCTCTCATTTTTCCCCACTCAGCCTTGCGACACTAACAGTATCCTTCATTTCAGCTTGTGCCGGGACTTGAATATGAGGAAGTTGCGCTGCTGTTCAGAGGAGGAAGGGATATTATTGCCCAGCAGATTTGCACTGCCCTGTGGTACGTGGTCTGGCTGATCCCTAACACCTCCCTTTCTCTCTTAGCTCTACAGTAATGCAATAAAAGCATTGATATTAAAGGTCACTGATAGAGAAGGGAAGTTTTCTAAAGTCATCTTTTTCTTTTGCATGGTAGAATATTTTTTTGCCATTCATCCCAGAATTTGGACTCCCTGAAATAGCACTTTTCAGTCCTCTGTTGTCCTTGATTTGGTGACAAAGTCACGGGGAGAAAAAGCAAGTCTAACAGAAGGCTTACAACAACAGAGAATTTAGCCCAGAGGCTAAATGAAAGTGGAGGTATTAAGATAGCTCTGAATTTCTGCTTCATTTTGCTTGATATTATTTGCCAAAGTCAAACAAACAAAAGTCTTGAGTATCCTAAGTAAAACTTATTCGTTGTGAATCATAGGCCACAAAACCTGAAACCATGAAAAATTCCCAAATTTTTGCTGAAAGATGGAGACAAATTCTCAGTTTCAACCCCCAAACTTTTGGGTTGCCCACAGAGCTTCAATTGAATCTTAATTTAACATTTCTACAAATGAAAAAAAAAATCTATTTCTAAGTAAGTTGCAAGAGAAAGGTTAAAGACCAAGTATCAAGAAAAAACTTTTTTTGTTTTCAAAATTTTGAAATTTTGATAACATTTTTTCAAAAAATTTTTTTTTTTCCCAAGTAAATCTACTCTAAGCAACTTTTACTCATAAGTTTTGCATAGCTGAAAGCTCTTTTTAAAAAAGCAAGTCACTGTTGAGGTCTCTTGCACTAAATACAAATTCAAAAGTCCTTGTGAATCAAACTACTTGGTGCACAGACTTTTCTTTCTCTATGTCATTCTTTTAATATTAGATCTGGTTGAACTCAAATTTCAAGGGAAGCTAAAACAAGAAATTATCCCAACTGGAAAACAAAAGAACTGACCATTGAAAGCCAGTAAGAAATGCACAGGTCTTACTAGAGTTACCTTTCCCACTCCCATAAACACTTCTAAGTTTTTGAAGCATGCATGAGGACAAAATACTAGATAGGCAAGTAGTCTCTTGGCTGAATTGCTCTCTTCTTCCCCTATCATACGAATACTCCAGGGAGGGATAAAACACTGCTGATCAGATGAATCCCCATTTCAGTTTGATATTTGAACTTCTGTTTAAATGTTTGAGAAAAGTTTTGGAAGCCTTCTTGGATTCTGATGGATGAATAACTGAAAGGACTGAGACTGACTGATGAAAGAATAATTATATGCTAATGGCATAATAAGGCTTTTTTTTACAGACCTTCTAAGAACCCGGTTGGTAAGAAGGGGAGGAGGAACTGGGGTTAAGGTGCTGAACATCTGCCAAATAGAATGCAAGACTTTTCTCTAGGTTATTGGGTTGCAGTGGAGTATGTGTTGAACCTCAACCTATTAACCAAGATGTTTCACTTCAGATTTTAGTCAGAACTGCGCTCATCTAGAACAGAGTTGAATTTTTATTACTACTAATAATATATCAATCAGAGTTCATAATAATTGTTATTATTAGTAATCAATAATTAAAGAATAATAATTATGAACTCTTAAGAGATATTTTTTCTTCTGTTATCTGCTAACATCACCTTAAGTTCTTAACTATAAGGAAATTTTACCATGGATATTTAATCAGCCTTAGTAATCCAGTAGGGCCATATTTTGTTGTAAAAGCTGTATGTATGTTTAATAGTAGTTAAACCTGATTATTTATCTACATAGATGTACATTGTAGTATATTGTTTTTATTTTTAATCTGATCCAAACATGAGGATTAAATCACACTCTGCTGATCTTTAGACTGTGATTTCCTGTCTCAAGCCGCTGTTAAAATCCTAATGATTAATAAAATGGGAGCTCATCTGAAGAGTAATATATGAGCTTCCTTTCTGTAGAATATTTATTGTTAAACAGGAAGAAAGAGGCCATTTCAAGAGATATAGTACCCACCCATATCTATTTCCTTTCCTCATCCACTTATCAGAAAAATTACAACAGCTTGAAAGCTGACCTGATTATGTTCTTGCCCTTGGAAGGTTGGCCCATGCTAATTTTAAAATGCAACAAAATGAAGAAAATGAAACATACATAACATTAAGTTCATTTAATTTAGTTAACCAATATGTTTCAAAAGGAGCTCTTTTGAATTAAAAATTAATAATAAAGTTGGTGCTTATATCCTCTGTATCTGAAGCTAATTTTTCAAAGGGGAATAAATACCTAGGTAAAATTAAAAGGAAAATTCTCATACTTAGTTTTCTGTTGGACATGACTGCAGGTAACTTATTCTATTTCCTTGCTGGTCTTTGAACCTGATCCAAACCCCAGTGAAATCAATAGAAGTTTTTCAGGTGAATTTTATGTGGCTTGGATTGACTCCTCCATTCTGAAATACCCAGGAAATGTCACTCTTCTCTCTGGGAAATCCTATGGGGAAAAAGACTATCCAGTTAAAAATAACAAAGACGACCCCATGAGAATGATTCCCACTGTCATTATATTTATAAAAGGCAGCAACATACCTTATAGCTTATTATTATCATTATTCAGTTTTAATAAATGGACCTTTATGTGCCTCCCTCCCACACAATATCAAGTGCTGCAACAGTTCCATATCCCCTCAGTGGCTCCATCAAGTCACCTTGCCCTGAAAAGGGAGTTTGTTCCAATCTAAGCTGCAAGCATAAACTTAACCTTTCTATACTTGGTTATTCTGATAACACTAAAAAGTAGAGTGCAATGTACGTTGAAGGATTTAGATACTGGTCACCTATCAAAAAGCGAATGAAATGGGACTTCTTTCATATTAGAAACTCATTTTTCATTGTCTGTCAGACAAATCTGGTCCACATTTAACTGGAGACTCAGAGGTACCTTGGGGCTGTACATTGCTTTCCCTAACACTAAGCAATCCCAGAGTGTGTTAGTCTGTTTATTTTAATTAAAATAAGACTTGTATTTTGTACAAGAAAGGAATAATGCCTTCAGCCTCTGCTTTTATGGCCATGCCTCTCCCTGTATGATCTATCTCCCTTAGATATTGCAGAAATCTCAGAATAGCAAGTGGAGCTGAGTGAATAATTTGCAGTGAATAATTTACTTAACAAATTTAATCTTTATTTCCTCAAGGAATGTTCATGAGCAGAACACAATTTCCTCATATGTATTAATTATGGGCCAGAACATAGCTAGATACTTCCCTCTCCTGGTCTAATCTAAGCAAGGGCCAGCTGCAGTTACAGTCACTGCTACTCCTCATCAAAGCTCTCTCCATAAACTTTCATGGTAAAGACTCTACAGAAACTAAAAGAAACAAGTGTGAAAAAGTGAAGTTAAGCCCTCCCTCACCTGCCAACAACCCATGAAAGAAGCCAGATGTTGCAGACTGGGCTGTGTTTATAACTATTTAAACAAAACACTCTTAATTGAGTGGAGTCTAAGCTTGTTTAAGCACCAGTCAGGTGCAGAGCACCAGGAATACCCTCATCACACTGGGAACTGTGGAACTGTGAATTTGGCCTCTCTCTACTTGGCTTCCTTTTCTTCCTGG